>NC_080167.1:5142466-5348531 GCF_950295315.1 Erinaceus europaeus | reverse complement strand
CCTGTGAAGCAACCCGCCTGCAGGTGGGAAGCTGGGGGCTCGAACCGGGATCCTTACGCCGGTCCTTGCGCTTTGCACCAAGTGCGCTTAACCTGCTGCGCTGCCGCCCGACTCCCAAGAGTGTCTTTTAAGAACAGATCCAGCAGTAAGTCTCTACAGGACACCGAGAAGCCCACCCCTAACCTGAGAACCCACTCAGAAGGAAGTGCCAGCAGGCTGTGGGGGTGGGGGGTGGGGTGTGGACAGACGGATGACACATGTACCGGGTTCCAGAGAGCCAGCTGCCGCTCGCTCATGCGGCTGAAGCCAGTGGTGAAGACGTTCCCGTCGGCCAGGAAGATGGCTCTCATGGGCCGCGCTCCTTCATGCGCCTTCTCCTTTTCCTAGGAGACAGCACAGACAGGCACGTCACACACTTGCAAACTTCAAGAAGGGGAGGCTGTATACACTGAACCCAGGCACGCCTCGCATGACTCACGGTGTGTGTGCCTGTGAGATGGGGGGAGGGAGGAAGAGGTGTGTGTTTGGGGGCCGGGTGGTGGTGTACCCGGCTAAGCATCCGTATGACCAATCACAAAGACCTGGGTTTGAGCCCCTCCCCTACCTGCAGGGGGACTGCTTCCCAATCGGGAAAGCAGGTCTGCAAGTGTCGTATCTTTCTTTCCTTCTCTCTATCTCCCCATCATCTCTCAACTTCTCTCTGTACTATCTAATAAAAAAAAATAAGTTAAATTAAATTTTTAAAAGAAAAAGGGAAAAATGGTTACCAGCACTGAGCATCATGATAACCTTGGTGGTGGCAATAACAAAGAGAAAAGAAAGGAGAAGTGTGTGTGTGTGTGTGTGTGTGTGTGTGTAAAAAGAGACATGTGTGACTGGGCTGGGCCCCTTGGCTAGTGAGCAAGTCCAAGCCCCAGGATCTGACTTAGAGCCTCGCCCTCCAGCCATGCCCTGCAGTGAACCCAAAGTCCGTGGGCTTTGTCAAGGTAAGTCAGGCTCGGGGCTGAAGAGAAGCACTCTTGGATTCAACACCTGCAGTTTCCAAGTTCCACGTCCATCTTTTACCAGGGCGTGTGACTTTATTGAGAAAACCTGCAGAACCTTTAACAGCTGTCTTCACGGGGTGGGGGACCAATAGGAGCCGCAAGGACAGGGCCGAGCCGGGCGCACTCAGTGAACTGTCTGCACCAGCTGCCACAGACTTGGAAAGCCTAGAGAGTTCTAATGACATGATAAAAGGACAAACAAAAAACCAAAAATAAACGGACAAGCAACAACAACAACAACAAAACGGCCACCAGTCACAGTGGGTCAGAGCTGCGACTTCACATCCCTACAGACAAGTGCGGCAGGGAGGCAGCCGGGCGTGCTCACCCGAGCACTGGGCCTTTTTTGTGCGAAGAAAACTCACAGCAATAATCTCCTGCTTCCTGGGGTCGATGACCCGCACTTTCTTGTCTTTGGAAGCTGTGCAGATTAGGCTGCCGTTCCTGTTCCAGCTGACGTTGTAGATCATGTCCGAATGCATGTCGTCCAAGTTGATGAGGGCTTCCCCCGTGCCCACGTTCCAGATGATGATGGCGTTGTCACACCCTGCAAGCAAGCACGGCGGAGTCTTCAGGGGGCTGCGGACACCTTGCACAGCGACACACCGCTGAACACCACCGACACCGGCGGGTGCGGACACGTGCAAGGAAAAGCCAGCGCCGGGAACAAGGGGCCCCAGGGGCCACGCAGACGGATACATTTGTCGGAAGAAATAAGCATTACGGGAAAAACACAGGATGTTAGCTGTGGGTTCACGAAGACAGGCTGTGAAGAAGGAGAAGGAAATATCCAGTGTTTTTCAAGGGTGAGCCGAGCTGGGGCGGGGAGGGCAGATGGATACAGGAAGGCTCCTTTTCTAGTAAGAAAAGCATCAGGTAAAGAGCTGATGGGTAACCCAGGACACTGACAACAAAGGAATCAAATCTTTGTTTTCCGGTGATTTTCCTCGTTTGTGCTGGTCTGTCAGGAGAGCAACGTGACAGGCCTCCTCCTCCACAGGCACGCCTCTGCACCACCAGGAAGGAGACTGTATCCTGAGTCAGAGGGCCGGTTCTGCGCCCATGATGTCAGTATCGGGTCTCCCTGCTGCTGTTCCAGCCTCTGAGAGCCAACAGCAACGGAGCTGCAGCTGTCAACTGCTGAGTTTTAGGTGATCCCTCCCCTCACCTCTTAATAGTCTTTTTGTTGCTAAAACTCAGATCTGTACTCATCTGTGACTTAGGTGATTTTCTTTTTAAAAACAATTTTTTATATTTATTTATTTTCCCTTTTGTTGCCCTTGTTGTTGTTTTTATTGTTGTTGTAGTTACTACTGTCGTCATTGTTGGACAGGACAGAGGGAAATGGAGAGAGGAGGGGAAGACAGAGAGGGGGAGAGAAAGACAGACACCTGCAGACCTGCTTCACCGCTTGTGAAGCGACTCCCTTGCAGGTGAGGAGCCCGGGGCTCGAACCGGGATCCTTACGCGGGTCCCTGTGCTTGGCGCCATGTGCGCTTAACCCGCTGCGCTACTGCCCGACTCCTGACTCAGGTGATTTTCTTCTTTCTTTCCTCCCTTCCTTCCTTCCTTCCTTCCTTCCTTCCTTCCTTCCTTCCTTCCTTCCACACTCCTTTAACTCAGACCCAGAAGTGGTGACCTCAGCTGCCACACTCCCTGACTGGCACCAGCCGTCCCTGATTACGGCCTTTTAGTCCCAGGAGTCTCTCCTTTGGCCCCTTTCTGTCCATGAGCCACACGTGTTTGTCAGGGATTAGGTCGCTCAACAGAAACCAGCAGAAACCACGAGGGGCAGGCTGCTTCGCAGGGAGGCTGCTGGAGGTGGTGTCGAGTTCTGCGTGGTGAAATACAGGCAGCGGCAGGACACGCAAGGCTGCCCTAACCACTTGTTCACGCAGATCTCTATCGTGGGGGTGGGGTGGATGGGCCGAGGCTGGCCTTGTCTGAGAAGGATTCAGAAACCGATCCTTCCCTCCAAGTCTACCGGCCCCAGGCCCACAGGCTCCCGTTAAAGAGACGCACTGCCTGCTGCTTCTGGGGCCCGAGTTCCACGAGTGACACGGAACCGTGGACAGCTGTTCTAAAGGAGACTCCTTACCGTGAAGCCAATCTCTGCAAGCACTTTGGACAAGCCAGCCACCGGTGCCCGGAACACCCGAGTCACCGGAGGGGCAGGAGGGAGACTGTGGAGGCGGGCCGCACCACAGCGCGAAAAGCTGGAGCTGAGTTCCGGGTGGAGGCCTGGCCTTCCCTGTGTCTCGTTTACCTCATACACTGAGGTAACCTCAGCCGCAGTGGACAGACTGTGTAGTCTTAAGAGATGCAAGTCCCTGGGGCCAGGCGGTAGCGCGGCAGGTTAAGCGTAGGTGGCGCAAAGCGCAAGTACCGGCGTAAGGATCCTGGTTTGAGCCCCCAGCTCCCACATGCAGGGGAGTCGCTTCACAGGTCTGTAGGTGTCTCTCTCTCTCTCCCCCTCTCTGTCTTCCCCTCCTCTCTCGATTTCTCTCTGTCCTATCCAACAACAGCGATAGCAACAATAATAGTAACAACAACAACAAAATGGGGAAAAATGGCCTCTAGCAGCAGTGGATTTGCACTGCAGGCACGGAACCCCAGAGATAACCCTGGAGGCAAAAACAAAACAAAACAAAAAGATGCAAATCCCCATAACCTTTGACAATCCAATGGGAACCCCTGTTGACATGGAATCTTGTAGATCAGTATTGGATCACTAATAAAAACTATCCAATGGGGAAGAACACCCCATGTACAGGAAGGGGCCAGGACGCACCTCTAGGGGCCGGGCAGGAACGATCTGTAGGTCAAACCTTAGGCTCCATCTTCCTGTGTGAGATCTTGAGATCTTGGTGGTGAGTGCAGGGACAGACACACACACACACACACACACACACACACACACACACACACGAACCAGTACACCTCACAGAGTCCTGTGATCTGCATCGAAGCAGATGCATCCGGTGCCCTAGCCCTGAGCGCTAGGGCAGTGATGGCCGGGGAGAGGCGGCCCCGCTCGGCCTCACCTGCACTGAGGAGCACGTTGCGGGCTGTCGGATGCCAGGCCACGATGCCCACGCGCTTGGAGTGGCCTTCTAAGATCACCACAGGTTCAGTCAGGGAAAGGGTGAGTCCGTTTTCTGGGATCTGCCACACCTGAGGGGAAAGGAAGACAGGAGAAGCTGTCAAGACTTCCGTCACCACTGACTCAATCCCTCAACGAGAGTTTGCTCTCTATAAAAAATGTGCCGGCATCTCTGGGGGAGAGGAGAAAATGGGGAGGCGACTGTGCAAATTTCTTTTACAAGCGTTAAAAACTAGACTAACCAACAGGCTTGTAAGATGTGACCTTTGTTACTGAGATTTTATTTTCAGTTCCCCTGTTAACCTCTGAATGATCAGAAACATGAAAGAGGACTACAAAACAGAAGTGGGGGTGTCAACACCTACCTTTGCAATGTGTATTATAGAAGTTCTCACAAAAGAAAAAAAAAAAAAGTAGGTTAGTGGGACCTCACCAGAATTGAAACAAACCACTCCTATCCCAAAAAAACACGAAGAGAGTGAAATATCAACCCGCAGGAAGGGAAGAAATCACCTGGAGCCCACCGGCCTCAAAAGGGGGCCTACACAAAGAGCCAACGACTCAGCCTGAGCCCCGGGGAGGGAGCTAAACCACCGTTTCCTCTAGAGGGTAAACAAGTGGCCAAAGGCCCACGGAAGCCCTCCACATCCTCAGTCCTTGAGAAAACCCAAGTCAAAACCACAACGAAAGACAACATTAGGTCCACTGGGAAGTCCGCGAGCCTCTTAAAGTTACCGTGTGACTCAGTGCCTCGACTTTAACAGATATCTTAGAGAATGAAAACGTGTGTGTGTGTGTGTACACACACAGAAAGGTTCACAAAGTTCACATCAGCAAGCAGTCTGAATGCCCAGCAACACAAGAACGGAGAAGCCAAATGGCCACATGGCAGACTATCTGGCCCTACAACCAAGCAAGTGCTGACAATGGTATTTTGCACAAGCAAAGCTTGTACTTTTTTTTTTTCCTCTCATTTTTATCTGTGATTAATAGTGGGTTTCAGATTGTAAGATTACAGGGTCTAGTCCCACACTGCACCCACCACCAAGGCTCTGTGTCCCCACCCTCCCACCTCCCAAAGGTAATAGATAATGACCACGGTTCTGAGTCCTAGAATTTTTTTTTTTCTCTGCGAGCTCATGTGTTATCAGTTCTCTAGATTCCACGTATGAGTGAATCCATCTGGTAGCTGCCTTTCATCTCTTTACTTATTTCACCAAGCATTTTGTCCCCAAGGATACAATATCAGCTTTTTGACTGCAGAGTAGTATTCCATGTATATACTCCGGTCATCTGATGGTGGGCATTTAGGCTGCATCCACTCTTTGGCTAGTGTGAATAATGCAGCTGTGAACACAGGGGCGCACGTGTCCCTTCTAGTTAGCGTAAGTATCCGTTGGATAAACGCCTAAGAGTGGAGTTGCTGGGTCACGGTAATTCCATTGTTATGTGTGAGGGCTCTCCACACAGCTTGCCAAAGGGGCTGCCCCAGTCTGCATGCCCACCGGCAGTGGAGCAGAGTCCCTTTTCTCCACGGCCCCGTCAACACCTGTCATTTTCCATTTTGTTGACGTCAGCCATTCTCTCAGGTGTGAGATGGAATCTAAGTGTAGTTTTATCATTGTTTTAAAGCAGGTTTATTTATGGCATGAGAGACACAGTTTCACATGAGGCTGAGAGGAGGAGAGAGAGAGAGAAGGCAGAGCAGAACTCAGGTACGTGGAGGGCTGGACCCAGCACCTCAAGTCTCCAAGTCCCGTGTTCTGCCACCACGCAAACTATTTCCCTAGTTGTCAGCATAGTTTTAATGTGCATTTCTCTCTTTTTTAAATGTTTGTTTATTTATTTGAGTAGAGACGAATAAAAATCGAGAGGGGACTGGGGAGATAGGAAGAGAGATAAGACAGGTACCTGCAGCCCTGCTTCACCACTTGTGAAGCTTTCCTCCTGCTGGTGGGACCTGGGGGTCGAACCCAGGTCCTTGTGCACTATAACGTGTGCACAGTCTAGTGCACCACCACCTGGCCCGTCATGTGCATTCTCTCATGAGAAGTGAAGTGGAGAATTTCTTTAAATGTCTGTGGGCCATGTGTATCTCTTCTTTAGAAAACTGTTTAGTGCTTTGGCCCTTTTTGGTTGGGTTTTTATTTACTTTTATTCTTTTGTTGAGTTGTACCAGATTGATTTTATTTTACTGCCACTAGGGTTGCTGCTGCAGCTTGGTGCCTGCAGGAAAAATCCATTGCTACCGACAGTCATTTTTTCCTATTTTATTTTATTTTATTTCCCCCAGGGCACTGATGAGCTCTGGCTTATGGTGGTGCAGGAGACTGAACTTTGACTTTGGAGGCTCAGGCCTGAGAGTCTCTTTGCATAACTGCCATGTTATCTACCCCGCCCTTCCTCCCCCCCCCCTTTTATTTATTTGATACGCAAGAGAGAAACGGAGGGGGGAAGACAGGGAGACCTCTCCAGGCCTGCTTCACCACTCATGAAGCTTCCCCTGCAGAGGCTAGAACACAGGCCTTCACGTGTGCTGATGTGTGCGCGTTTAACTGGTGTGCCACCACCCCACAGCTGTGTACCAGTTCTTTTAGACGTTTGATGTCAGTTGGAAAAACTTGAAATATTATGTTAAGGCAAAAGAAGCCAATCACAAACAACACATATTGAAGGATCCCATGTATTACATGTGCGAGAGAGGACAAGACAGAGACAGCAAGACCAGGGGCTGCTATCTTAAAAACGCATTTCGAGGGGGCCAGGCGGTGGCGCACCTGGCTAAGCGCTCACATCACAGCACACAAAAGACCCGGGTTCAAGCCCCTGACCCCCACCTGCAGGGGAAAAGCTTCACGAGTGGTGAAGCAGGGCTGCAGGTGCCTCTGTTGCTCTCCCTCACTATCTCCTCCTCCCCTCTCAATTTCTGTCTCTATCTCCAAAAATAAATAAATAAATAAGATTTTAACAAAAAGAAAGAAAGAAAAAAACAAACCTCATTTCGAGGGCCAGGTGGTGATGCGCCTGGTTGAGCACTTATTACAGTGTGCAAGGACCCTGGTTTGAGCCCCTGGCCCCACCTGCAGGGGAAAGCTTCACAGGTGGTGAAGCAGGGCTGCAGGTGTCTCTCTGTCTCTCTCCTTCTCTATCACCCCCTTCCCTCTTGATTTCTAGCTGTCTATGTCCAATAAATAAATAAAGATTAAAAAATTAAAAAACTCATTTCGACAGTAAAGACTCAGAGAAGACCACCTTCTCTAGACCAGGGACAAGCTGGCTGGCACAGTTGGGGGTGGGGGGAACCAGAGTGGAAGAAGCAAGAAATTATGTGCTTAAAAACAAAAGACATGGAATATGTTTTTGTGGTTTTTTGCGCTTAACAGCTGCGCTCCTGCCCGACTCCTGAAAGACACAGAATTTAAAGGATGAGAAAGGGATTGTGTCCTAGCTAAGCTGAACAGCACCAAACTCAGGACCAGATACTACTGTTTGCTTCTAGAAGGTTAAAGCTGGTGTGTGTGTATGTGGGGGGGTGGTATACAGGAGCTTTGGTGGTGTGGTGAGCTACACACATAACATCACATGCTAGGGAGGCGGGCGGAAGTGGAGTGGGTTAACCACACGTGGCGCGGAGCGCAAGGACCAGCCTAAGGATCCCAGTTCGAGTCCCAGGCTCCCCACTTGCAGACAGGCGATGAAGCAGGTCTGCAGGTGTCTGTCTTTCTCTCCCCGTCTCTGTCTCCCTCTCCACTCCCCATTTCTAGCTGTCCTAGCCAATAACGATGATATCAGTAACAACAATAATAAGTACAACAACAATAAAAAACAAGGGCAATAAAAGGGAAAATAAATAAATAAATATTGAAAAAAATCACATCTAAAAATCTTATAAATTTGCAAACAAATGTTAAATCAATCGCAACATAAAGGCTATAGTTTAAAGTAATTATCTTCTTTTTTAAGTATTTATTTTATATATTTATTTTCCTTTGTTGCTGTTGTTGTTTTATTGTTGTTGTTACTGATGTCGTCATTATTGGATAGGACAGAGAGAAATGGAAAGGAGGGGAAGACAGAGAGGGGGAGAGAAAGACACCTGCAGACCTGCTTCACCACCTGTGAGCCCCAACCCCCAGCCCCCACCCCTACCCCAAACCCAAAATCCCTAACCCCAACCCCAACAACCCTAACCCTTAACCCTGCAGGTGGGGAGCTGGGGGCTCGAACCTGGATCCTTACTCCAGTCCTTGCGCTTTGTGCCACCTGCGCTTAACCCACTGTGCGCTTGACCCCTAGTAATTCTCTTCTTATTTTTTTTTAGTAATTATCTTCTTATACTGGTCTACAAAGAAGTAAAAATGCTATGGAACTCCTTGACGCCTGACTCAGAGCCCCAGTGAAAATGTGTGCTCAGTGAGAAGCAGAATCTTCCTCTCATGGGGACTGCTAAGGACAGACAATAGTCTGCTGCAAACCACCCAGTGGAGGGCAGATCTGGACCAGAGGGGTGTGTGATGTTCAGCTTGTCTGTTTGTTGTCCTGCAAAAAATTAGAACAAAAAGCTTGCTGCCCTGATAGTGGAGAGCAGTGGTGAGTGGATTAAACGTTTTTCACAGCTGAATTCTGCCCAGGCTACTCCTAACCCCACATACAATGATGGCAAAACATACGTGCTTTTGAAGACACAAGCTGGGCACGTCACCTAATGCCCTAAACCTTCACCGAACAAGAAACTTTCAACAGGACAGACGGAAGCAGCACAGAAGGCCAAAGGCAACACACACACACACACACACACACACACAAACACACGTACACACTGCCACGTAGCTCACACTTTGCCTACAACCTGACACAGCCAACAGCTCTGAGCTGAAAGTGGGTGTCAGAACAGAAAGGTGGCTGGAATGCGAAACAGAAAGCCAATGTCCACTTGGTCAAAGCATGAATGAGGTGAGCACAGAAACAGCTGTGGCACCAAGTTTTAGTGACTCCATAGGAAGTACATTTTGCGAGAGGAATTCTGAGCCAGACTCACAGGATGGTGATACCACCTGCCACCCCCAGAGGGCGGTGTAGCTAAGCTATATCTGCCAGGCTGGCTCCCTGGGGGCTGCAAAGGCTGCAAAGGTGGTCGGTCTCCCACCATCCCAGGGAGGCTTTGCTCATCATCGGCCTGCTCAATCTGAGACAGGCGGGTGGGCATCTCTCACTGGCTTTTCTACCCAACCCCTCCTGGGCTGCAAGGAAATGGGGGTGGAGTGGAATTTAAGATTTTAAAAACCAGGCATCTCTCTGCTCCTCCCTGTCTCCCAGCAGTCAACAGCTCCCTCTCTAGTGCCTTGGCTTTTCATTTTTAATTGGAGGGAGTTAATGCTTGACAGTGCAATCACTGACACAGGCATACAGTTTCACTATGTAACAGGCCCCCAAGTTCCTTCCTCTCTCCCTCCCCAGAGTCCTCTGCTTTGGTGCAATAAACAATGCCTTGGTTTTACTTATTTTTAAAAAATAACATTTTTTTAATTTTAAAAATATTTATTTATTGTGGACCAGGAGGTGGCGCAGTAATAAAGCTTTGGACTTTCAAGCATGAGGTCCCAAGTTCAATCCCTGGCAGCACATGTGTTGGAGCGATGTCTGGTTCTTTCTCCTCTTTCTCATAAATAAATAAAATCTTTTTAAAAAAATTATTTATTTATTCCCTTTTGTTGTCCTTGTTGTTTTATTGTTGTAGTTATTCTTGTCTTCGTTGTTGGATAGGACAGAGAGAAACGGAGAGAGGAGGGGAAGACAGAGAGGAGGAGAGAAAGACAGACACCTGCAGACCTGCTTCACCACCTGTGAAGCAATTCCCCTGCAGGTGGGGAGCCGGGGGCTCGAACCAGGATCCTTACGCTTTGAGCCACATGTGCTTAACCCGCTGCGCTACCACCAGACTCCCCCTTGGTTTTACTTATTCATACATAATATGAATTCCTTCCTTCCTTTCCCCCACCCCAACTCATTCATTCATTCGAGAGAAAGAGGGAGAGACAGAACCAGAGCACCAATCACACCGCCACATGATGCTGGGAATCAAACTTAGGACCTCATGCTTGAGAGTCCAGCGCTCGGTCAGCTGCATCCCCTTCAGGGAGGGTCCCAGTGAGCACCCCTATAAGGCAGTGCAGCACCCGGGGACGGGGACAGAAAGGGTGAACCAGCAACAGGCCCTGCTCCCGGGGAGTTGACTTCTAATAAAGACTTTTCTATTGAACCAAAACCAAAGTCCACAGAGAAGTGGTATGACACAGAGAGCTGGAGCTGGCTGGGGCCCCAGAGCCAGGCAGACTCTGATTCAAATCCCACCTGGAGCCATTCACTGGCGACCCTGGGCAAACACTCAGCATCAGCGCAGAGGAGAGAGCTGCCCTGTGTGTCCTGGGGTCTTGGTGAGGAGTCGGTGAGTTCAAACAGCCTCCCAAAGAGGCCTGGCACAGCCAGGGCCCCCAAATACAGAGACAGTGCCATGCAGTGGTTAGAAGCATGTCTGCTAAACAGACGCTCAACTCCTAACTGCCACACGTCAGCTGCATGACCTGGTGGTGCTCACCTGACCTTCCTGAGCTCCGAAGTTTGGAAAATGGTAATGAGAATGAGCCTGCCCTCGGGGAGCTGCTCTGAGGTCCAGTCCAGGCGGCGCCTGCCCCGGAAGCTCTCCCCGGGGTGGGCCACCACCACTGCTTCTCATGCACCAGGAAGCCCTGAGGTGCGGTGCCGGGGGAAAGTGCAGGCGTCGCCAAAACACAGAGGGGCATGGGGAGAAATCTGCAGAACAGATGCCCCAGAGGCTGGCTAACGGGGAGCAGCAGCAGAGTGGAAGAGTACACAGGCAGGAGGGCTCACAGTGGGCACAGCCGCTGGCCTGTCGCCCAGGGGCCCCTGCCTCTCCCTCCTCCCACTGTGTCACTGTGCGAGACAGAGGGCCTGCCTCTCAAGGCAACAGCAGTGGGAGGGGGAGCCCCCGTACATGTCAATATGCCCTGTGCATGTTTGGGGTGCAGCCTGGCCTGGTGAAGAGGACACTGACCCCTGTCACAGCTGGGACGCTCGCCAGCTGGCCGTGTGAGAAGGGCTTTCATGTCCAGAGCCTCCACTTCCTTGTTTGAGCAGCTCTGCTTGCTCGTGGGGTTAGGAAGCAGAAGGGTCAAGTGGGCTAAGCTGCTTCACAGGCCCAAAGTGCCTCCCAGACATGAGAGGTGGCACTCGGGAGACAGGTAGAGCTTTGGGAGGTGCGGGGGTCTGGGTCTGGCTGTGTCCCTTATGTCTGCGTGATGCTCTGGTCCCTGGGCCTGGGCTTCCCAAGGTGTAAAATGGGACGGAGTCCTGCCTAAGCGGGTTGCTTCGATGATTACAGACAGCCCTGCACACAGAGGCTAAGGCATCACTGGCTCCTGTGTCCTTTCCTGCCTGCTGGCTACAGGCAAGTACTTGAACAACAGCCGCCTTTGTCAGAACCGTCTGCGGCCAGCAGAGAGAACAGGCCTCACTGACGGCCGCCAGGCCCGAGCGGCGCCGCCACAGGACAGGGGCTGATAGTCGCCATGCATTTGACTTTCCTGTTGGAAGGGAAGGTGTGTTCTCGACATCTCGCTCTAACAACATTCTTGTTTTGTTCAGAAAGAAAGGGAAGGATGCAGTCGGTCTCCAGGGCTTCCAGAAAAGGTACATCCATAGGAGAACAGCCGTGGTAGCTCTGGGAAAAAAAGCGGCTCCAAGCACATGTCAGGGTCGGGACGAGCTCGGTGCTGGCGGCCGCAGTGCTCACCCACACTGTCCTGCACGAGCCAAGAGACAACACGGGAGCACGGAGCCGAGGAAAATGAGCTCGCTCGCTCGCTCTCCAGTGGCGATTTTACAGAGTGTGGCTCGTCTGACGGCTTCCTTTCTGTCTACTAACAGTGGGAATTTCCAGCACACGACGCGTGCAGACACTGCCTCCCTGTTCTAGCCACCCACCAGGAACTTCACTGGAGCAGGCACTCAAGGTAAAGCAAGGAATCGGCCAGTTCTTCCCAAGGACCCGTTTGCTTCCTCCCTTCCTTCCTATACTGGGGGTGGGATGGGGTGGGTATGGACAGAGAGAAATTGTGAGGGAAAAGAGAAATCGAGAGGGGAGAGACACCCACAGCACTGGGGTCGGCATCTGGGTCCTTGTGCGTGTTATGTATGCGCTAACCAAGCACAGCACCGCCGGAGCCCCAAAGGTCTCATGTTCTCTTTTTTTCCCCCCACAGAGCACTGCTCAACTCTGGTTTATGGTGTGCAGGGGACAAAATCTGGGATTTAGAGCCTCAGGCACGACAGTTTGTTTGCATAACCATTATGCTATCTACGCCTGTCCAAGGCCTCATTTTCTAACACTAAAGAAACCTATCGCAAGGGGGAGTGGAGGCTCCAGAGGATCTTAGGGGGCAGGAAGAGACTCACAGACTCCATCAGACCAATTCCCCTCTAGTGCCCTCAGGCAGGCTGGCGGGAGCCTGGCCTTTCCTGAGACCTGAGACCTCCAAGGCAAACTTTTTTTTTTTTCCCTCCTCCAGGGTGATTGCTGGGCTCGGTGCCTGCTCCATGAATCCACCGCTCCTGGAGGCCATTTTTTCCCCCCTTTTGTTGCCCTTGTTGTAGCTTCCTTATGGTTATTATTATTGCCCTTGTTGACATAATTCGTTGTTGGATAGGACAGAGAGAAATGGAGAGAGGAGGGGAAGACAGAGAAGGGGAGAGAAAGACAGACACCTGCAGACCTGCTTCACCGCCTGTGAAGCGACTCCCCTGCAGGTGGGGAGCCGGGGGCTCGAACCGGGATCCTTACGCTGGTCCCTGCACTTTGTGCCACATGCACTTAACCCATTGCGCCACCGCCCGACCCCCTCCAGGGCAACTTTTAAATTTGGGAGAATTAAGACCTGGGTGTCAGGTTCCGATGTGCCATGGGGATAGTCCCCACTGGGGAGGGGCCCAGATGGAATCTGCACAAAATGGAAATCACGAGAGTGACTGTGAGGGAGAGGAGTCCTGAAGCGGCAAGGCAGCCATCAGTCTCACGCCATTCCGTGTTCATTTCAAAGCAAAATGGTGCTGGGCCGTTAATACAGTGGCCACAACAGGTGTGCAGAGTCAGGGGCTCGTTTCTGCTAACCTCCTTGGGGAAAACTATCAGACATGAACTTGGTCACTCAGAGCAGTTCAGAACATGGAGTTGGGAACTAGTAGGAGCACTCTGCTGGCAATATCTTTGCCCTGCAATGACCAACCACACAATGTCTTTAAAATGAACATTTTGTATATATTTTTTAAATTTTTTAATATTTATTTATTCCCTTTTGTTGCCCTTGTTGTTTTATCAATGTAGTTGTTGTTGTTGGACAGGACAGAGAGAAATGAAGAGGAGAGAAAGACAGACACCTGCAGACCTGCTTCACCACCTGTGAAGTGACTCCCCTGCAGGTAGGGAGCCGGGGGCTCCAACCGGGGTCCTTACGCCGGTACTTCTGCTTTGCGCTACGTGCACTTAACCTGCTGGGCTACCACCTGGCTCCCCATTTTATGTTTCATGTTTATGATGGCATCATCAACACACACACACACAGCCTCATCTATTGCAAAAATCTTAAAAACAAAGACCATCATGACAATGCACATTCCCATATTTAGACTGTGATTTCGAAAATCTGGTTTCCTTTTTTTTTTTTTTTTGCCTCCAGGATTATCGCTAGAGGTCAGTGTCAGCACTACAAATCCACCACTTCCTGTGGCTATTTTTCCCTCCCCCCCCCCCCCATTTTATCCAATAGGACAGAGAAACTGAGAGGGAGGGGAGATGGGGAGCGAGACACCTGCAGAAAGACCTGTTTCACCACCCATAAGGCGGCTGTAGGTGGGGATCGGGGACTCGAACCCAGGTCCCTGAGTGGGTTCTTGCGTACAGTACTATGTGCACTTAATAGGGTGTCCACCACCCGGCTCCCATTTTCTGTTGAGTGGTGACAAGTGTCTCAGAGAAGTGGATGGTACGAGACGTGGCCAGGACGTCCAGGACGGTGCTGGGAGATTAGCACAGCAGCCAGCCAGGGAGCTTCCAGATACTGGCTTTCTGGCAACGGGACTCCCAAACCTTGAGGAGGCAAAGACGGGATGAGCTGAGCTCGGAGGTCACAATCGCAGTGGCTCGGAACCTGCGAGATACTCTGAGACCCGTGAGTCCAACATGAATGGTCGCCTCTGAGGAGAGGAGAGGCAGCCCAGGCAGGACCTCGTAGACGGGGTGAGCAAAGGCTAACGCGTGGTGCCTGCTTTCCCATATGACCTGGGCGGCTGGGCAGGCCAACCAGTAAGAGGGAGCATCATCTCACAGCGTTTCGTCAGAAACTGCAAACCAAATACAGAATTTAATGTCGCCACTTGGAGATCCCCAGTGGGTTCCTGGAGAAAGTCACTGAGCAGAAGCAGTCACACCAGAGGAATCCCGGGAGGCCTGGCTCCCTGTGACGGGGGGGTGGGGGACACACACGACGACACAGACACAAGAGGACCGGCTCCAGTCTCGCAAAGGGACCAGGTCTGAGTCTGACGGCTCAGGGTGATCGGCTGCCAGGTGGCAGGGAGCCCAGAGAGCAGAGCAAGCTGAGGCGGCACCAGGGGGGTGTCCCAGCCAAGCCACAGGTCGAAGGTCGACACAGACGCGGTGAAGGACAAGAAAGGGATGGAGGAGAAACAGCTTAAGAAAGAGATAGAAGAGTTACCAGGAGTTTGTTTATTCTTAGTTAGCGTCAGAGAGGCAGAGACAGAGTGAAAGAGGCCGCAGCTCTGCAGCTTGCTCCGCTGCGGTGGGGGCCAGGCAGGCGGCGCACTAGTTGAGTGAGCTATCTAGCCAGCCCGCCATGAGTTTAAAACAGGGAAGACTGCGGTGTTTGAGATGCGTCACATCCAGATGACTGGAGCCAGACGGGTATGGGAGTTCAACTACAAGTGTGAAAAAATGGTCACTTTCATTTTTTTTTTTTTTTAAACCCAAGCCCTACTTAGCTCTGGCTTACGATGGTGCTGGGGATTGAACCCGGGGAGCCTTAGGCATGAAGGTCGTGTGCAGAATCATTGTGCTGTCTCTCTACCTGAGACAGGTGGAGAGGAAAGGGGTGGAGAGAGGAGGGGAGGGGGCTGTCAATGGGGGGCCTGCATGGCAGAGTCTGAGAAGGCCCTGGCATTGTGTTTCTTGACCTAGGTGGTACTACAGGGCATTGACTTTGTAGTAAATCGCTCGGCTCAGTTAACTGCTGAGTGTGCTTCACAGTAACAGTTCTTTCTAAAAGGACAACATGACCCACGATACTGGAGCTGGGGAGACGGATTAAACCTGCGTCTCCAAGAAAGCTTACAGCTCTCAGCCTGAGACTGTGGCATCAGGTCTAACCTGACAACGTTCCCCTCCAATGCCAAGTTGCTGCCTGCCACCGTTCAAACTGCGGGCTGAGCCAGGCGTGCTAACGGGCACTGCCCCGACAGCAGTGCATTTCTGGGCTCCACTCGGGCTGCTGGCTGCTGGCAGCGTGAGATGACTGGAGGACTTATCCACAGCCAGAGCCAGCGAGGAAAAATGGGTAAATGTTGAAATGACACAGTTCAGGAATGGGCTTATGTGGAAAAAAAAAGAAATTGTAATTAGTGAAGCCTTCTTTTTTTTTTAAAAAAATATTTATTCTTTTTTGTTGCCCTTGTTGTTTTATTGTTGTAGTTATTACTGTTGTCATCGTTGTTGGATAGGACAGAGAGAAATGGAGAGAGGAGGGGAAGACAGTGAGGGGGAGAGAAAGATAAGACACCTGCAGACCTGCTTCACCGCTAGTGTTGCTCAGTCTGGTTCAGCTCGCAGACGAAGGAATAGGAAAACACAACCGGAGCTGCGCCCTAGCTGTCCCCTGCGCGACTGACTCGATCCGCCAGGGCCACCTTGCCGGCTGCAGGACATCAGCCTCTGCTCATGCCCAAAGTGTGTTCTGGGCTAGGATTAAAAACTACATTTGGGGGAGTCGGGCTGTAGCGCAGCGGGTTAAGTACAGGTGGCGCAAAGCACAAGGACTGGCATAAGGATCCCAGTTCGAACCCCGGCTCCCCACCTGCAGGGGAGTCGCTTCATAAGCGGTGAAGCAGGTCTGCAGGTGTCTGTCTTTCTCTCCTCCTCTCTGTCTTCCCCTCCTCTCTCCATTTCTCTCTGTCCTATCCAACAACGACAACAACAATAATAACAAGGGCAACAAAAGGGAATAAATAAATAAAATAAATATTTAAAAAAAAACAAACTACATTTGGGGGGTAGATGGCATAATAGTTATGCAAACAGACTCTCAAGCCTGAGGCTCCATCAAATCCCAGGTTCAATCCCCCGCACCACCATAAGCCAGAGCTGAGCAGTGCTCTGGTAAAAACTACTACATTTGAAGGCTAAGAAGAACAAGAAGTTCCATACTAAAAGGCAGCCCCGGGTTGGGGGCCATAGCACCACGGCAGCGTGTCAGCCTTTGACGGCCCAGCCTCAGAGGTCCCGGGTTCAACCCCCAGCACCACTTTATGTCAGAGCTGAGCAGTGTTCTAGTGTCTCCCTCAATAGAAAAAAAAATTGTTTTTAAATGCCCTACAGTCTGGTTTTATAAATGAGCTACTTTTGGGGGGGGGGGGTCTAAACAAGAGACTATAAATGACTTTTTAAAACCCCAAGCTGTGTTAGCTCCGTGTGGGGGCTTTCCTAGCCAAGGCCCATCAGACAGGGCATACCTCTTGGCAATGGTTTGGAAAATAAGTGCTTACAAAAATTCTATCTCTCTCTGTGTGTTATATCTCCCATTTAAACAGTTTATTATTGGATAGGGACAAAGAGAAACTGATAGGAGAGGGGGAGGTAGAGAGGGAAAGAGACAGAGAGACACCTGCAGACCTGCTTCACCAATCACGAAGCTTTCCCACCCGCAGGTGGGGACCAGGGAATTGAACCTGGGTCCTTGCGCACTATAATATGAGCACGTCTGGGGGGATATATACATGTGTATTACAATCTCTTGATATAAGGAGCTATATACAAAGTTTGCCTGCAGTTAAGCTTCAATTGTGGTGTAACTCAATGCTTCTCTGTTTCTCAGGCCTACACCCCCACCCCCGCCTCCCCCACACACCCCAGAAGGTGAGTGGCTCCAGGGCCAGGTGGGCGCTTACCATGACCGTGCAGTCCTCTGATCCACTGGCAATGACCTGGTCGTTGTGCGGACACCAGTCTATGTCGAGCACGGGTCCTGTGTGGCCGCATACTGTGGGGTAGGATTTGTCGATTCGACCGGTCTGAAAGGGAAGAACAGACCTGTTATGTAGAATCATGGCTGTCACGAGAGTCCTCTCTCAGCCCCGTTCCTCCTTTGTCACTCCCCCCTCAAACTCTGTTGTCTACACCTGATGTTCTTACCGTCCAGGAACTGTCAACCTTCATTTCAATAAAAAGCTACCAGATTCTAAGAACCCTAATTTCTAAATGCCCTGAGATTTTGCTGTCGGCTCCACCAGCATCTGTGTACAGGGAAAGAGAATAACACAAAAGCCTTTTGGCCAAAATGCAAACTCAATTCTGTAATAGCCAAACCTGTTTTACAGTAAAAAAGAAACACACGGTCAATAGTACTTAAATTACGCGATTGAATGTGACCTGTCGATGTCCTGAATCTAAGAGGAGCTCTGGAAACGGATGGTTCTTTGCACAAGCAAAGTCAGAGCAAAAAAGAGAAGAACGCTAGTCCTCGCAGAGGAGCTACGAGCGCGTGGTGTCTGAACACCCCTCCAGCCTCTCCACGCGGCCTCCCACTGACCAGAACAGCGGGCAGCCCTGTTCACCCACTGCCCAGGTCCACGTCTCACTGAGAACACAATGTTTTGTTTATTTCTAAAGATTTTTTTAAATGTCTTTCTGAGGAAGAAGGAAGGAGAGAGGGAGGGAGGAAGAGGTTGAACCGAAGCATTGCTCTGGCACATGCAGTGTCGGGCCCTGAACTTGGGACTTGGTGCCGGAGAGGCTGATGTTTCATTCGCTACTCTGCCTCCTGCCTCCTGCCTCCTGGGCCGCTGAGTGAACACGCTGTGCGGTGTTCGGGCTAAGCAGCCGTCACGATCTGCTTGTGCTACTTGTCTGAATTCATCAAGCTGACTGGTTTGTCAGGACTGTTTTGAGCCAACTGAGACAAAAGCTGCCGTACCAACAGGCGAACGAGGGCTCTTCTGCTTAAGAGGGGAGACACGACATTCTGTGTGTCCCCAGACCAGGTGTCCCCCGAGGAACCCACTCGCTGCTGCGTGTGCGCACGCACGCGCACACACACACACACACACACGAACACACACAAAACTATTCCCTGGAATCTTATAGTTTTGTAAACCAATGTTAAAGCACAATAAGTCTATATTTAAAGATAACAAGAAAAGGGCAAGGATTAATGGTTTACAGTACAAAACAATGTTGATATTCTCATCTTAGTAGTGGGCTCAGGGATAGCCATTGTATTTTTAACATTTCTATACTGGAGGAAAAAGGCAGGGAGGACTGCGTGATGGCTATGCAAAAAGGCCTTCGGGCCAGAGACCAGACTTCAAAGTTCCAGGTTATTCCCTCATATGACCATAGCCTAGGGGGAAAAGAAGGAAAATGAAAGAAAAGAGAGAAAGGAAGGAAGGAAAAGAAAATAAACAACATACCTAGTCAGCAAAGCTGGACAGACTGGGGAAAGAGACACAAATGCAGGAATCAAAAAAGGAACAGAATTTACAGAAGAGCAGAAACTGGAATACTATGAAAAATGCTAGTTAGTGCTTTTCAGTGTTCTGAAAATTCCAGATAAAATATGCAATCTCTTAGGATGATATACAGCTTCCTAAAATATTCTCAATTACTAAAGAAACGTGAACAGACCTACAAAAAAATCAATAACTACAATACCAGATCACCCAACCTTGCCAAATATCAATTATTAAATGCCAAAAATCGCTAGGCCTGGATGGTTTTACAGGTGACATTCAAGGAGAAATTGCTTCAGGGAAAAGGGGAGAGGAGCTGCTCGGCAACCCTCACGTAAAGGACGTGATACAGAGGGGGGCAGCACGAGGAGAGACAGAGTCTCTGGGACACATCAATACTGACGCGGAGCCCACGTCAGTCACACCCAGTGAAGAGACACATGGGACTGGAACGGGACCCCTATGCCGTGCATACACGCACACGCCCCGCAGAGTCCACAGCCAGCCCCAGGAACAGTGGGCACAGAGCAGAGCAGGCAGCCCATAGGACAGGAACCGGAAGAGGACTCCATTACAGTGAAACAAGCAGGGCACAGTTCACATCCTCTAAGTCTGGCAGCAGAGGTTAGAAGTCTGAGCACAGGGAGTCGGGCTGTAGCGCAGCGGGTTAAGCGCAGGTGGCGCAAAGCACAAGGATCCCGATTCGAACCCCGGCTCCCCACCTGCAGGGAGAGTCACTTCATAGGCGGTGAAGTAGGTCTGCAGGTGTCTGTCTTTCTCTCCCCCTGTCTTCCCCTCCTCTCTCCATTTCTCTCTGTCCTATCCAACAACGACAACAACAATAATAACTACAACAATAAAACAACAAGGGCAACAAAAGGGAATAAATAAATAAAATATTTTTTAAAAAGTCTTTAAAAAAAAAAAAAAGAAGTCTGAGCACAAATGCTGTAGACACAGAGGAAGAGCAGTCACCACAGGGGCTGGACTGCCTGGGACAGCTGGGACAAGGAGCTGGAGATTCTCCCTGGCCCCCAGCAGTCCTGGGGGTCCACCTGAAAGATCAGCTCCTGCCTCTTGCAGAAGATGGGCCTTCAGAGCAATCGAGAAGAAGCGGATGGGATCTAACTGTCCTCTGAGGTGGACACCAGTACCACTTAGTGCACGGAGAGTGAACGTTCGTCTGGATTACAGATACACATATGTGATGGGTACTGAAATCAGCACCGACTGACTATGCAGCCTCCGAGGAAGGAGAAAGAAGGAACAGAGACTAGTGGCTTAGCTACATCTGATAGGCTTTACTCCTTTCTGAGAAAGAGATTATGAAACAAACAGGGCAAAACATTAACATCTGTTCAGTCTTGTGGGTGCATACACGCATGTCCTACTATTGTTTCCTATTTTTCAAAAACACTTTTAATAAAGTTGAGACACGTTAACTTTATACTTTCAAAAAACCTTATTCCCAAGGGGAAAAAGTTTTCCCCTCTATGTACTGTTTTATTTTCTCTATGGGTCCCTGTAAAACTCAAGAGTTGCTAGCAAACCTCACTAGGCATCCTTGGTGGCGAAGTTCTATCACTGAACTCTGGCCTTCTATGGGCACCAGCCTGGGCTGAGAGCTCTTGTTCAGATACAATACAGCTTCGAAGAAAATCTGGAACTACTAACACTAGTTCTTCTTAATTACATACTGAAAAGCGTAGAATGACCCCCCGCCCCGCCCCGCCCCGCCCCCCAGATTACAATGAAACAACTGGCTGAAAGCTAACCGTTATTCACCAGTATTCTCCAGTCAACTAAGATATCTGACAATAACAATTAGTATTCCTGCCATTCTCAACTCAAACCTGACAAGACTACAGGTAAGTCTAAGATCTTGTCGGACACTTTGGGTGGGGGAGACAGCATAATGGTTATGCAAACAGACTCTCAAGCCTGAGGCTCTGAGGTCCCAGGTTCAATTCCCAGAGCTGAGCAGAGCTCTGGTAAAAGAAATAAATACATAAAACACCAAAAAGAGTCAGGCATTTTCTTGGGTACCTTAAATGTCATTTAAGAGTGACTGATGCCTTTTCCCTTCTCTATAAAAAATAAAAAAGGTGAGTCAGGCAGTAGTACAGCAGGTGAAGCGCACGTGGCACAAAACTCAAGGACCGGCATAAAGATCCCGGTTCGAGCCCCCGGCTCCCCACCCGCAGGGGAGTCGCTTCATAGGCCGTGAAGCAGGTCTGCAGGTGTCTGTCTTTCTCTCCCCCCTCTCTCTGTCTTCCCCTCCTCTCTCCGTTTCTCTCTGTCCTATCCAACAACGACGACATCAGTAGCCACAACAATAGTAACTACGACAACAATAACCAGAAGGGCAATGAAAGGGAAAGTAAATAAATATTTAAAAATTCAAAATAAAGAAGAGTGGCTAACATGTTTAGAATGCTTACACTGCATGCTAGGAACTACACAAGACCTTTCCTGTCTTCATTCTCACAACTATTTTTATTTCTGATGTAATGACTTTATTAGTCCCGTTTTCTAAATAAAGAAACCAAGGCACAGAGAAAAAGCTAAGAAGCAGAGGTCTGGGGAACCGCTGAGCCTCTGCACCAGATTCTGACGGGGGAAGAGCTCTCCCACAATGTCATGGGACTGGAACGGAGAATAAGGCTGAAATAACCGGCATCGCTGCTTCCTGTGGTTGTGATGTCATCGCAGACCCTTACGACAAAAGCAACAGGGCAAGTGGCACTGGAATGCAGCTAGACATCTGAGGAGAAAAGGGGTGAGAGGGGCAGCCAGGGTGAAGGCCCATTTTCTCACGAACAGGATGAGCATCAGCCCGCAGCCAGCTGCCGTGCCCTCAAGGGCTTAGACTTCCCAGCCCGAGTCTCTCTGGCCCCTGACTGGAGCAAGTTGAAAGAAACGCTCAAAGCCACATGCTCCTGTAGAGAGGTTAGTTTCAACAGGGTGGGGCTGGGCCATTACCGACTGCCCTGCGTTCACATACGTGCCAACTGCAGGAGGAACAATGACGGCCTCACATGGTGAAGCTGGGGACATGTCACTGCTGGCTCCCCAGGCTGGGCCCTGAGGACAGCACATGACCCAGGACGGGCACTCGCTGGTCACCCCGCCAGGGAGCCGGGAAGCCATGTCTGATCTGCTCAGAGATGTCCCCGCTGCAAATCCGCACGAAGCTGCCGCTCACCTGCGTCTCTCAGGCACAAGTCGGTGAATCCGGAGGCCGGGGGAAGCCTAAAGACTTTCATCTTGCTGTTAAGGATTCTCTTGGAGGAAAGACTGCCGTATTCTGAGAACCAGCTATCAGTTGAGTCAGCTCATAGACTAACACGCCATCCCCACTGTCTTCAGTCTGACACCGCCTCGGCCACCTCATCTGGAAGCTGTCTGCTTTGCGAGCAAGATTCTAAAAAGCGTGGCTGGGTACAGCCACCCGGTCAGACGAGAACTCCAAATTCACAGAGTACTTACTAGTCCTGACCCCATAGCATTAACGGGGCTTCTCTGGTACTTCTTCAGCCAAAGGTCCGAGCGGCGGGCATTACAGTGACTGAGACAGCCGACGCCAATGTCCCCAGAGGCTCTGGCCCTGAGCCCAGCTCTTAAACGCAGCAGTTACGAGACAGGTCAGGGTAGCAGCTTACACACATTAGCATCTGAAAGACCCAGTGGCCTGCCAGGGATGAGCAACAGGAGCGCCAGGGACAATTCAGCCCCAGGTGTATGAGCAGCTGTCACGAGACAAAGGTGTGGCACCATGGCTTCCACATGGCTGGCTGGAGCCGAGGCTGACATGCTCTAGCCACCTCCCTTCCTGGTGGCAGGAAACCTCTTAAGACACCCCTAGTGCCACTTACTCTGTGTTTGGACGAAGTCCTCAAGCATTTCAAAGCCTCCAGGACTCAGCAGAGTTCCTTAGGACGGGGCCTTCACTAATCCCAGGCAGCCATGCTCTTCGGTGGGTGAAGCGGGTGGCGGGGAGCAGGGTGAAAAGCAAGCTGGAGGCATCGGTAAAGACACACTGTATTGGGGAGTCGGACGGTAGCGCAGGGGGTTAAGCGCATGTGGCGCAAAGCACAAGGACCAGTATAAGGATCCCCGGTTCGAGCCCCCGGCTCCCCACCTGCAGGAGAGTCACTTCACAGGCGGTGAAGCAGGTCTGCAAGCATCTCTCTGTCTCTCTTCCTCTCTATCTCCCCCTTCTCTCTCAATTTCTCTCTATCTCTATCCAATAACATATAAAATAAATAAGAGACACTGTATCTAACAGCTCAAGACCAATGCTGGGGGCAAGGGTAGATAGCATAATGGTTATGCAAACAGACTCTCATGTCTGAGGCTCCCGAGTCCCAGGTTCAATCCCCCCCCCACACTACCATACCCCAGAGCTGATCAGTGCTTTGGTTAAAAGAAAAAAGAACCAATGCTGGGAGGTTTCAATGACTTCTGCAAAAAATACACTCCTCCATAGGCCGGCTCTAGTTGTAAGGATGTTCCTCGGAGGATCTGCCGGAGAACCACCGCTTCCGGCTCCACCTAACGGCATTGTATTTGTTCCCCATGCCGTGTTTCACAAAGCCACCACTTATCCTGTCCACGGCTGCACTGCCCCGAACGCCCCAGGTCTCCACACAAAGGGGTCCGAGTGCTACAGCTCTCGCCCCGCAGGCCGAGGGGAGCACCCTGCAATCCAAACACCTTTGACACACAGACAGGTCTCTGAAGGGACTCCATTCGGAGGCTGGCTTCAAGGGAGCGAATGGTGCTATAAGAGAGGCACCTGTGGGGATGGGTGTTCACCATCCGTTGTGGACTCACAACGGTTCACACTGGGTGTTCCCAACAGGAACTATGTATTATATAGAAGAGTCCTTCCTTCCTTCCTTCCTTCCTTCCTTCCTTCCTTCCTTCCTTCCTTCCTTCCTGTCATTCACCAGAGCTCCACTCAGCTCTGGCTGATGATGGCGCTGAGGACTGAACCTGGGACCCCGGAGCCTCAGGCAGGAAGGAGTCTCTGCATCGTCACCTGTGGTCCCGCTGCTCTGGCTCTGGAAGGGTCTGCTGAGTATGAACAGCCCTCCTGTGCTCACCAGTTTCCATCCGGACGGAGCCTGCTCACCGGCCAGCTGATGAAGCCAGTGAGCTCCTGCCAAGGAGGACCCGGCAATCAACAGAGGCTCAGGGCATCCCCACACCATATATATATATATATATATATATATATATATATATATTTTTTAATTATTACTGGGTAGAGAAAGAAAGAAATTGAGAAGGGAAGGGGAGATAAGAGAGGAAGAGAGACAGAGACACCTGCAGCCCTGCCTCACCATTCTTGAAGCTTTCCCCTGCAGGTGGGGACTGGGGACTCAAACCTGGGTTCTTGTGCACCATAATGTGTGCGCTCAACCAGGTGCGCCATTGTCCGGCCCCACTGTGTCTTTTTTAGCTCCCGCACTAAGTCGGCCACAGCCCGGCTCTGTTGAGCGTTGAGCGCCGCCTCCTCTGCTGTGTCCCCTCCCTGCTCAAGTCCAGCTCAAGGCGGCTTCTCAGGATTTCTCCCGCTCCTCACCGGTGGCATCTTCTGTTCTGACCTTGAATAACCCCTTACAGGAATCCATGCTGGCTTTCCAGGTCACCCCTCCCTCGGGTGTTAGGACAGGAACGGCCCTCCCGCCCCATCCTGACTCAGTTTACTCAGAGAATTCCCCAGCTGCTCGTGTAAGTTCTCAGTGAGGGGAAATGCAGATCAAGACCAGCCCGTGTATGCAGAGCGCAGTGTCTCGCTGTCCCTATGTTCATGGCCTTTTTCAAAGGCGTTGGCGCTCACTTGTGGAGGCCTCAGAGGTAGCAGGGCACGGTCAGCTGGGCCCAGCATGTGCTCAGAGCAGACGCAGAGCTCCAGCCCAGGCACAAGGGCTCCATTCACTCTGTGCAGAGTTCAAAGGACCCAGAAGGGACGTTCATTGAAGTGGGTTTCCTCTGTTTCCTTTTTTTAAAAGGTCCTTTCTCGTATGAGAGGATTCTGTCTAGGCTACATGTTCCGATGGGATCGCCTGAGGCTGCCACTCCAAGGAGACGGGTCAGCGGGCAGCGGGCAGGGGGAGCAGCAGACCACATGGCACAGCAGGCCAGGCCCAGGGCATGAGGCGTGGGACTTGGTGGCAGGCCTGTCACTGAGTAGGGAGCTCAGCGCTGCCCGTGAGGCATTTTCATTGTGTGGGAAACACCAAGCCTGAGGTCAGGAAGAGGTGCTCTGTGATAAAGAAGCCTGGTGAGCGGGCCTGCGGGGCTGCCAGGGAGAGGTGGCATGGCCCTGCCGGGCTCACCTGCCCACATGCACAGCCCAAGACCTGGGCAGCCACAAGGGACAGCACCAAGTGTCCCCTCTCTCAGCTTCACAGGCCCCACGGGAAAAAAACTGGTCCACTATCAAATATCAAAGAGAACGTTTCTTTTTTTGTTTGTTTCCAGGGCTATCACTGGGCCTCGGTGCCTACACTATGAATCCACTGCTCCTGGAGGCCATCTTTTCCCATTGCTGTTGCTGTTTTTTTTTGTTGTTGGATAGGAGAGAAATGGAGAGAGGAAGGGAAGACAGAGAGGGGGCAGAGAAAGCTAGGCACCTGCACACCTGCTTCACCGCTTGTGAAGCGACTCCCCTGCAAGTGGGGAGCCTGTAATAAGGTGCCATTTTGTTTAAAATCAAAGAACATACCAATTCCCACGTGCAGTGTGAAGTGACGCTTAAAAGCGTGTTGGTATGCTTCTAGTTCTGCCTCTGGGATCCCTTCTGTTACATTGCTTGATGTTGTGGTCTATTTACATGGTCATTCTGTTACATTGGTTTGGTGTCACTCCCCCTACCTCCAGGAGATTTTGGTTTAGTCTTTGCCTTTTTGCACTTCTTGCTTCTCCCCGCCCCCTATCCTACGTACTTCCTGGGTTCCTGGCTCTTCCGCGGAGGAGAAAAAGGCAGGAGAGGATCGTGTTATGATTAGGTTGTTAGACTGCTTGCCCGCTCGTGAATAAAGATTAAACTGCATTCTCAGCTCAGCCGTGAGTTTCTGGTCGTCTCTGTCTCCCGCCCGCGAAGCCAGCCCGGCATACTGGCGCCCTGAACTTTGACTGACAAAAGCGAGGCAGCAGGAAAGGTCCTGCTCAAGGTGTGTGTGAGCCTCAGGAGCTGGGCTTGGGTATTAAAGTAACTACCACTCAAGGGCAGCAAGGCCAACAAAAATGGGGGAAATGGCCTCCAGGAGCAGTAGATTCATAGTGCAGGCACCGAGCCCCAGAGATAGCCCTGGGGGCAAGACAAACAACAACAGCAGCAACAAAAACCTACCAAAGCTGAGACTTCCCCGGTACCAGCCCCCATCTCCCTTTCTTCTCCTGTGAGAGACTAGAAAGGCTGGTCTTGCCAGTGCCTGTGGGACTGTCTTTACACATCCATCTGGAGTACACAGGTATTGATCTTGAGATTAAGACTCCCATGTACACATGTGCCCACCGTGAATTTCCCTCTGAGGCCCGTCTGTCGGCAGTAAGCGGGGCTCCTACTGCAACCTCAGGAGACTGGGTCCCCCCCCCCCAGACTCCGTCCTCCAGGACTGAGTGTCGACAGTGCAGGGAGGCCCGTAGGAGTGAAGGGATTTCCAGGGAGGTTTTTGTCCGGAAGGCTTTTCCCCGGCTCTGGGATCTGCAGGGTTGGCTGCTTGAGCCCAGCAGGCTCTTGGCCTGGACTGGGTGGTGCAGTCGGGCGCCGTGACTCAGGAGCGCCTAGGTCCGCGGTGCTTCCCTCAAGCTCCGGCACGCCACCCTGGCCCGGCTTCTCGAGGTGTGGCCCGGTACGTTTCCTTACTGCTTGGTCTCGCAGATGATGAATAACAGCAGTCTTGCTGAACACAGGTCATCTCTGTGGTCTGGGCTTGTAGGGAGCTTTCCTCCCACCCCAACTGCACGGAGTTCCAACGCCCTCTGGAAGCCCCCACACTCTTGCGGGGGTGCTGAGGTACTTCCATCACTGTTTTGAGTCCTGGGGAGGGACACACACACACACACACACACACACACACACTCACTCCTGTGCCTTAAACACATGACAAACTGGGAATGGCAATGAATCCAGGTGACCCAGTTTAAAAAGTGGGGTGGGGAGGCAAGAGACAGCATAAAGGTTCTGCAAAGAGACTCTCATGCCTGAAGTTCCAAAGTCCCAGGTTCGATCCTCCTACTACCACTACAAGTCAGAACTGAGCGGTGCTCTTGCAGATAAACAAAATAAAATAATTAAAAATGGGGTGGGGACTTGGCCAGAACTCAGGCTTCTGGTCTCCTCACCTGCACCTCCACCAGCACCCGTGCTGGAGGACCTGGGGGCTCCTGCTTACTTCTTTTTGCCTTTCAGGTGTGTGTGTGTGTGTGGGGGGGGCCTGGAATGCTGGCCCGCTTGCCAGCATTCTCGCCAGGTGTCTGCCTCCAGGTGGACATCTCTCTGTCCTTACTGTCTCTTCTCCCACTTCCTCCCGGCTTATCTGTCTCTGGTAGCTCCTCCTTACGTTTCTCCAGCTCAGTTTAGGAACTTGTAGAGAATATTTGGGACTCTCGCTTGCTCTGTGTCTGAATGATCTTTCTGACACACCTGACAGTCTTTCTCAACGAGGATTTTATGAAAGGATCCAGCCCTCTGGAAAGCCACGGGAATGCCTGCCCGCTCCCCTCTCTTGAAGATGAATGCCTCTAGCTGCACAGGAGAGAAGCTGATTCAGGGACTGTAACTGCCTGGGGTACTAGGACTTCACTCTCTCACAGAACCTGCTTTGACAAGGCTGCTTCAGAGTCCCTGTTTATCAAGAAGCCAGATCTTGATCAAGACTCTCAGAGCCTCTCCTTCCTGCTGGGTGTCCCTCTCACCTGTTACCTTTCATCCACTGAGGCAGACCTTCCTTAGGCTTCCCTTTGCTGTTTGCCCCTGTTGTTGCCCGTTTTTATAAAAACTCCTGTCTGAGTCACCTGCGGGACAAGGGGCAGAACCCTGTGCTCTCAGATTGCAGAGGGGATGGCTAGTTACACGGTCAACACAGTAGAAAGAAGGGAGCCCTCATTCTTTCTTCCTCTTTCTGGACCTAGCAGCTAGGGAGGATGAGCTGTGTGACTGCAGGGGCCCAAGAGGATATCTTATGATTTCTTGGGGGGGTGGGAGTGTCACTCTTTTCTTGGCCTTTCCGCCTTGACTCCCATTATCCATCATGCAAAAGTGGCGTTTTCCTGGCCTGTGACACGGGGGAGAACCAGAATCAGCAGTGGTGTGCGTGGCGGGAGGCCTGCTGGAACTGGGCCCGCACAGCATCTGCTCGGTGTTTGGTCACATCGTTCATAAAGCAAGACCCACACCAGAGTGTCCTGCTCCGGGAAGGTGCCTGGGTTTTGTGCGGGGTTGTCCCAGCTCTGCCCGACATGTGCATACTTGGAAGCGGGGAGAGGGGCTGCCCTGAGCAGGTGGCCCTTCCATGGCTCGGAGCCTAGCTCCTGTGACTTGTGTGCTGTTGGCAACACGGGCCCACTGAGAGCCAAAGTCTGGCATTGCCCTTTTCATTTTTTTTAATAGAAGCTGTGGTCTAATTGACACTTAATCCTTGGCATTGTCTCTTTGGGAGCAGCAGGCTTAATCACAAAAGCACTGGCTTGTCAGGGCTTTGGTTCTGTCAGCCTGGAGCGCTGTCTTTGGTTTGGGAGCGCTTGGTCTCGTGAGGAAACAGCGGCTCTGATGAAGCGGCAGCGGCCAGTTCACATGGTCGAGGGCTTCCTGTAAGTGCCCGGTGCCCGCTGCTAAGTGCCTCCGCTCACGAGCCGCTTCAAAAGAAGTGGCAGGCTCCTGATGGCGCTTTTCTCTGTGCCCGGGTCACTGCCAGCACCTGCTGGATTTACCACACACACACACACACACACACACACACACACACACACACCCCACTGCCAGGCAGCTTCCGTGCCCACAAGCAGCGGTGCCAGTAGCCCTTGCACGAATGTGGAGGCTTGGCACGCAGCAGCCCTGGTGTGGCGGGGACTTCTCGGTGCCCGGGACTTGGGGCGCCCGGTATCTTCCTCCTGGCATCCACACTGGCCCACACGTACCTTCAGCTGTCGACTGCGGGGCCTGTGAAGGGGTGGGGGGCTGGGAGTGCCCGGGGGGGGGGGGGGGGGGAAGGCACCAGGTGCAGAACAATGACTTCCAAATCATGTCACAAGAGCTGCCAGCCTTAGGAGCAGGCTCAGCCTCATTACCACATGAAGTGGCACAGAAGGGCCTTTTTCATTTCCTCCCAGTGACTGTTCTCCACAACGAGGGTGGGGGAGGGCACCCTACTCCCCCCCCTCCCCCGCCCCCCAGTTAACAATGGCGTACAGTCTCTGGCAGAAGGAACCTCAGGATGTGCCCTGGAGCTATTTTTGATTACAGTGGCTGTGACTCAGTGTGCCCAGCAGATGATGGCTCCCTCCTTCCCTGCTGTCCCCTCTCTCCCTCCCTCCCTCCCTCCTGGGAGACAGCAGCCGCCTGGCCTGTCCTTTGTATGGTTCCTTGGTTCCTTGGCGGCCCAGCCCAGCGCTCATCTGTCCACAGCAGGCCTGATGGCTCTGTCAGTGGTTTTTACCATATATGGCCATCGGCCTGGGCTGTCAGCTGGCCGGGATCATTTCCTTCCTCCGCTCGGATTGGCTGGGCTGGTGGGATCTGGGAGTGTGGTGAACAGGAGCCACTGAGTCAAGTGCGGGGCCACCTTAACTCCTCCCTGGCTCTCGGGAACACCCCAGCCAGTGCCCTAGGTGTGTGGCGGACAGGACAGGGCAGGACAGCACACCCCACCCCACCCCACATCTGGGTGAAGAAACCAGCTTGGGGTTTAGTGGGCAGGGTTTTGCACCCCCCCCCCACGTCTGCCAGAGTCACCTTAAAACCCGGGCACAGTGGCTGGGTGCCTGTGCTGGTTTAGAGGCTACACCCTGCAGGCTGGGGGAACCCAGGGAAGGTTCTGCCTCAGTTGAGGGGAGACAGGAGCGAGTATGGACCTGCCCAGAGGAGCTATGCCTTGGGTTTCTCTCCTGGCTGAGGACTGAGCCGGGTGCTGAGCTGGGTATCTGAGCTCCCGACCTCTTGTTTACAAACACTGCAGGCTGTGCCAGGGCCCTGGAGCCCAAGGCCAGGGAGAGCTATTTCAGCCTTCTGGAGACCAGGGCCCGAGCCCCGATACTGCCTTGTGCCGCAGCTGAGCAGTTGCTCTGGCCCTCTCTGTGGCTCTTTCCTCCTCGGTTCCCTCTCACAGTAAATACGTACACCTCAGAAGAAACTTGGCCAAGTTTGTTTTTCCCACCCACTTCCAAGTGGGAGGTGAGCCCGTGCAGAGCTGTGAGTGGAGGTGGGCTTCTGGAGCCCCAGGAGAGGGGGCTCCGTGTCCCCCTGCCTGTTAGGGCCTCAGACACCGGTTACTGGGTCCCGGCTTGGGGTGTGCGCCCCGCTCCCACTTCCTGTGTTGCCACTCATGTCTGGAGTGCCTGCGCTCTCCAGCCTTGGCGTTCACGTCGGCATTTACTTGGCGTGCCTGCTCCCTGGGCTTGGCTTCCTAGGCTTTGTTCTCAGGTCCGAAGTAGCATTTGGGTTTACTTGTCCGCTCTGAAGAGGTTTTAAGTCTGATTTTTTTTTCCCCCTCAGTCACGGAGTCAGGAAATCTGTGGCTTCTCTGGCGGTGCTAGTGCGCAGTCAGATGGGACTCAGTGAGGGATGTTGATGCTTTCTTTCCCTTCCCTCCTCCCTCCCTTTCTTCCTTCCTTCTTTTCTTTCTCCCACCCCCCTTCTTTTCCTCGTTGGCTTTCTTAAAATACCCATAATGTTACAGCAGCTTCCTCCAAGCCCTTCGCAGACTTCAGAAATGGTCTGTTCGGGGGGCGGGCAGTGGTGTGCTGGGTAAGCGCATGTCGTGTAAAGTGCTACTGTACTGGGACACTGTTTCAGAGTCGCAGAGACAACTGGCACAGGTCCCTCTCCTCCAAGGACTTGCGGGTGCCTGGGGGTCCCCAGCATGCTTCTCATTCATTTTTTTTAATTGTTGTTGTATTTGTTATTGTTGTTGTCACTGATGTCATCATTGCTGGATAGGACAGAGAGAAATGGAGAGAGGAGGGGAAGACAGAGAGGGGGAGAGAAAGACAGACACCTGCAGACCTGCTTCACCGCCTGTGAAGCGACTCCCCTGCAGGTGGGAAGCCGGGGCTCGAACTGGGATCCTTACGCCGGTCTTTGCACCACCGCCGACCCCGCGCAGTAGCACTTCTTAGAGAGGAGACAAGCACCTCAGGACCTGCCATCTGCTACAGCACATGAGAAGTGGGCCACAAGGAGAACTACAGGCGGGGCTGGAGGGAGAGCTCACTCAGGAGGGGCCTCGCCATGCGCGCGACCCAGGGTCGAGCCTGGGTGCCACCTAAGCGAGTGACTCTCTCTCTCTGTATCTGCGTGAAAACATGGTTGGAGCAGTGAGGCAAAGTTGTGTGTGGGTTCCAGCTCCACCGAAGCAAAACACAGGCAAGTGGTCCTGGAGGGGGAGATGCGCCCAGCAGACAAGCAGCTCAGCAGCAGCTGACAGGCCAGCTGATCAAAGGGCCATGGCGACTTACACAAACAGCCAAATATCATCTGTAAAATCTGTCCGGTTTACACTTATTCAAATAATCACCATTGTACCAAATCACAAGACAGACAGACACTCGGGGGGGCAGGCGGTTGCATGTGGCAGAGGGAAATGTAGTCTTTCTAACGACACGGAGCCTGGCTCTGCTTACCCCGCCTACTCAGTAACCAGTCAGTGCTGGCACCGAGGAGTGCACGGTGAAGCAGTGCTTCCTCGACTGAACCCGGGGCTCCAAGCCAGCTACGTCATCACTATAGCACAGAGAACCAGAGACGACGAGGATTTGAGACTAGAATCCGCAAGGCAGAAAAGTCACTGGCTACAGCCCCTGTAACAGCTAAGGACATGCAAGTACGGGGGACAGAGTGACACACCTGTGTCCTGGCCACAAGTCAGTGATGGAGCTGGGACTTAACTCTGCCACACTCCAGTCCGTTAAAACCAGACAGTTACAAGCATCGGTCGATCTCCTGCACCACCATGAGCCCGAGCTAATCAGTGCTCTGGCAAAACAGACAGACAGACAACAAACATCGGTAATCCCAAGTACTGGCCTTACTGCAGTGCAGTGGCTGTCACTGGGCTTAGTTTATGCCCGTGTCACATCCTCCCAAAGCACACTGAGTTTCTAAGGAGCCGACACAGATAGTAATGCTGCCTGGGAGGTAAAACCTATGCAACCTCTCCAAAAACCATGGCGTCACCCAAACACACTAACTGCTAAAGCAACTCATTCTATCCCAACTCCTGTATAACTGGTTACAGAACAAAAGACTAAAAACTAGTGAACTGCAGGCCAAGGAGGCCGGGTGGTGGCGGCGCACATTACAGTGTGCAAGGACCTGGGTTCAAACCCCCAGTCCCCACCTGCAGGGGGGGAAGCTTCTGTAGGTATCCCTCTGTCTGTCTCTCATTTTGATTTTTATTAAGTTTGTTTACTGATTGGATAGAGACAGCCAGAAATCTAGAGGGAAGGAGGAGATAGGAAGAGACAGAGAGACACCTGCAGCCCTGCTTCACCACTTGCAAAGCTTTTCCCCTACAGGTGGGGACCGGGTCCTTGCGCCACCACCTGGCCCCTCTCTCTTCCGCTCCATCTCCCCCTTCCCTCTTGATACCTGGTTCTATAAAATAAATAAAAATAATTTTAAAGAATTAACTTCAGGCCACTTAGTACAAGGGAAACCTCAGTCACAGGCTCCAGTTAGTGGGGGGGGGGGGCAGCACACAGGGGTCTCCCTTACAAGGTAGAAACAAAACTCCAAGCTTCTTGTTGTTTGCAAAAAAAAAAAAAAAAAAAAAAAAAAAAGCAAAGGTGGACTCACAGGGCCTTTTGTGGATGGGGGACTGGAGAACTGCCTAGACACAGAGGAAGATTAACCATTTGAACATTTACTTGGGGATTCTTAACTGACTCGTTTGTTCCATTTCTTTGAAGAGAAGAATGTGTCCAATATATCTTTAAGTGTATATAGAAGGTCAGCAGGGTTAAGAACTCAACTCTCAGGAGTCGGGCGGTAGCGCAGCATGTTAAGTTCACGTGGCGCAAAGTGCAAGGACCGGTGTGAGGATCCCGGTTTGAGCCCCTGGCTCCCCATCTGCAGGGGGGTCGCTTCACAGGCGGTAAAGCAGGTCTGTAGGTGTCTGTCTTTCTCTCCCCCTCTGTCTTCCCCTCCTCTCTCCATTTCTCTCTGTCCTAACAATGACGACATCAATAACAACCATAATAACTACAACAATAAAACAAAGGCAACAAAAGGGAAAATAAATATTAATTTTTTAAAAATCATTTAAAGATATAAAAGTACGCAAGTAGAAAATTCAACTTCAATTCAATGAAAAGATGCTCCATTCAAAAAAAATACAGTCAACAGCTCTGCCAGTAAGATGACACATCTGAAAACACACTTCAGCTGTGCTCCCCAAGGACCATCATCCATCTCCTGTTTCTGTTATGAGCTGGTTCGCTGTGTAACACCAGCACATCAACAATCCGGCCACTGAAGTGAAAACCAGGCATTACAACAAGTTAGTCAAGAGAACTGGAGGTTGTCCCAATGAAAACTCGGGGGGGGACCCCAAAATATAATGGGAAGCAATTTGACCGAGATTCACTTCACTGTGGCCACTTTCAGAATCCCAGGATCCATTAGGATGAGATGACTGTGATGTGCGTGCGTGGTGGCTCCTGGCAGAGTGCTGAGAGCTGTGACAACACCCAGCCTCTCCTTCCTTGGCCCCAAGCACTGGCCTTCAGGATCCACAAGCCTACTTTCCTCCTCAAAGTCAACTTTCTTAGACAAAGACTCTCTCCAGGGCTTCTTCAGAGCACCCCACACTGGCCCTGTTACTTGAAGATTCCTTGTCAAGCCAAGGCCAATTTCCGGATGGAAATATGCAAGAACGGTCTGAAAATCAAAAGTCGCTCCCCTCCCCCTACCATTTCAGGGCAGGATTTCATTTCCGGAAGGATAAAGTAGCAGGCCACCATGTGGACGGGGGGGGGGGGGGGGGGGGGGACGACGACTAGGAAGCCCACTGTTGAGGACAGTCGCGTGTTATCACTCTGTGAAGGTTCTTTGCTCCCTCTGCTGCTGGCACTGCGTGGCCCCTCAGCTGACAGAGGCTACTGTCCAGCCCACTGTCCTGGACTGTTCTCCAGATCCTGTTCAAAAAATGTAAGTCTCCGTTCTCAAGACCTATCTCACCAAACAAGGGATTATCTTACGCATTTCTGCCCACTCCGGAAAAATATAGCTGCTTTTCAAATTACACTTCTTGGAAAAACTTTTGTGCAGGGTGGATGGTTACTGATCAAGTCATGTGTGCTTGCCCATGAATGGCCTCTTTCGTCTGCTGGGTCACGCCCAGAACAGAGTTCACCGTTTTGTTTAATGATTCTGTTACAGAAAAACTGATGTGGTTAAGAAGGCTTGGGGAACTTAACCTCAATTACATCTGAGGCTAATGGTCCCAGCAACCACAGACTTCTGAGTGGACTATCAATCACAGAGCAGCAGAGGTGTCCGCTAGAAGGGAGAGGCAGGTACTTACCTTGTGCAAAGGAAGCACGAGGAATGCTCCTCCTCCGCTCGCTTCTATGATTATGGCGACAAATCGGGGATTGACGGCGCAAAAGGAACTGTCCCAGGTCACTCGAGAGACACGGATGTCATCGTAACACTGGTCATTTTTCACCGCTTGTCCAAACACATGCCGAAACTTGCTCTGTCGTACCACTCGCCTCATCGTGTCTGTGGAAGAGCAGAATCATGTTAAAATCACGCCCCAGACTGAGGGCTTTCCTTCAGCTTTTGCACATGAAAATTCTAACTGGGGGTGGGGGGGACACAGGAAAATGGTGTGGGATTTTGTCTGCTCGCTCCAAAAAATAGTCAAGTGGCAAATCCAGATTTCCTCCGGGAGCACATACCCAGAGAAACGGCAACATGCGTCAGGGAAAGAATTACAGAGGAATGAAAAATTCCTCGTTCAAGGTCCAAAAACAGCTCGTCTGTTTTAATTCCAGGAGAAAGATCGAGACCAAAAAATGGAGGAAATGTTTCCTTGGGGGAGGTGGGGGGGGTGAGAACCAAAAGATAATTCATCCTCGCCCTTCCTCCCTGTACAGACAAGAAAAACTCCAAAGCAGTCATCTGGGAGATTTGAAATTAAAGAAAGCCTCCTTCCCCCCACCCCTCACCTGCCCCCCGCCCGGTGTTGTGACTTCTCCCTCAGTCAGCCAAGATGATTTTCCTGTTGTTAAACATTCCCCCAGACATCAGTACTCAGCTATTCGAGAGAGAGACAGAGGCCACTACCCCGGTCTTCAAAGGCCTTCTGATGTCCTAACACAGGCAGCTCGGAACCAGGCCACAGGGTGATGGGTTCTACCAGGCCCCAAGTCGGGTGCTGAGGAGGGGTGGTCAGGTTGTCAGTGGAAAGTGCTGGGGTGACTGTGGTGTTTAGGGTGACAAGAGCTCTGCCAGCAGCACCCTGGTCACATCAGACAGGAAGAAGTGAAAAGTGGGGCGCTGGGCTAAGAAGCCGCGTCCAGAGGCAGGCCTGGGAAGGCCTGCGGTGACCGGAGCAGAGGTCAGACAGCTTCGGGGAGACTGATGACTCACCACAGCCACTTGACTAAACCAGGGCACTTCGGGTGGGGAGTGACACGGAGTTGGTGTTCCTGGGCTTCCTCATGAGTCACTGCAGACTCAATTCCGCCCGCCTGCCCTGCCTGGCAGGCATGTGCACTGAAGGTGGTTCCCTAGACCGGTCCCACTTGGTTTCCTGTGGATGCAGGACCACTCTGTCCATGCTGGCTGGGCCAGGAGCCAGGAGAAGAGGAGCACGGTCAGACCTCGGCCGCTCAGCTGATACGAGTCCCCCTGCCCATGCGCAGAGCAGAGCTAACTAACACCCGTCCTCGAGTGCCCAAGAGACCACGTGGCGGGCTGTTGCCGCCTTGTAGCCCTGAGCCCACTGTCATTTTGCCAGAACTCCCTTCCAGCCTGCAAGACATGTGCACAGGTGGCCTCTCGGCAGCCCCAGGGCAGTGGCTGGGCTGAGGCAGCAGACCCTTCCTTGGGCGGGCGGCTGCCGTCAGACCTTTCCAGCTGAATTACAGGGAGCTCTTGGTTGAGAGGATGGCACAGGATGTGCGTCCACTTGGCCAGGCCCTACACATGAGAAACCGCATGCGCACCTCTCAAGCAGGAGGAGACAGGACAACTTCCAAGAGGTGATGAGAACCAGGTACCATCTGCACCAGTCAGCAAAAGCTAGATGCCCCATCAGAACCTTGCAGGCCAGCGTCTCCAAAGTTAACACGGAGGAGGAGACTGCCAGACACCACATGGGGCTGGCTCCTTGCAGAAGGGTGCACACGCGGATAAAGCCTGGGCAACTCGGGTCATGGAAACCCCAACAGAAAGGGGTAATTTACAAAAGAAACACAGGTGGCACTGATCTCTCCTCCCCAGAAAAAAGATAGTAAAGGGGGAGGTGGGGAGAGCAGGTTGAAGCACTAAAGGGCAAGAATGGACACCAGAAAGGAGCCAGCAAGAGAGCAGATGCCTGCAAAACCCTGGAGTCGGGAGAGTTCGTGCATGGAGCCAGGACGCTCCACAGAGATGTAAGGCCGGTGAGGAGGCCCCAAAAGCACCATGGGGGAGAGGAAAGCCTGAGCTCAGAGCACGGGACCCTGGGCTGTGTACCCACACACAGGTGTACCCTGGGCTGTGTCCCACCGCCAGGCTGCAGACTCTCGGCACAGGCACGGGCAGGTGCCACGGAGGCCCTGTGGGTCCCTCGTTCCTGGAGCTCCCAGAACACTGGCTGCTGGGCCTGCACACATTGCCCCCTCCCCAGTCAAGACACACACACACACACACACACACACACACACTCACACACTGTCAGTCCTTCATGAGGGCCACCACTCTACAGCCCCCCAGTGTGTCAGGATGGCTTTCTACGCCTTGTTTTCAAATACGTGAGAAAAGCTTCTAACTCAAAAGAGACTGTTTTTCCTTTTCACCCACCAGGCAAGTGCTGTCTAATCTCACCAACAGTAGGACTACTGATAGAAGATGTACAGCTATTAAGATACATGGAGAAGAATTTCCACATCGAGCGTGGCCCTCCAGGCACTCAGCAGAGTAAAGCAGTTAGGAGAGCAGGCTCCAGAGTCAAGCTGCCTTAAGAGGGAGAAGCCCAGCTAGATCCATTTGCTTCCAGGTCATGATGCAGTAGGTCAGGTGACCAAGTCTCCCTAAGAAACAATCCTCTGTGGTCCGAGAGGTGGCACAGTAGATAAAGCACTGGACTCTCAAGCTTGAGGTCCTGAGTTCAATCCCTGGAAGCACATGTACCAGAGTGATGTCTGGTTGGTTCTCTCTCTCCTATCTTTCTCATGAATAAATAAATTAATTAATTAATTTTAAAAAAAAAGAAACAATCCTCTATCTGAAAATGAGTTCAACAAATAAGGTTGAAGTGACTCTCAAATGAGCATTTGTAGCAGGAAGTTGGGTTAGGCTTGTATGACTAGAGATATAACTGATCTCACAATGAATGTCAGCTGTTGTGCTCTGGGAGATGGCACAGTGGACAGAGCGTCGGATTCTCAAGCAGGAGGTCCTGAGCTCAATCCCCGGCAGCACATGTACCAGAGTGATGCCTGGTTCTTTCTCTCTCCTTCTGTCTTCATGAATAAATAAATTCTTTAAAAAATAAATAAATAGGGAGTCAGGTGGTAGCACAGCGGGTTAAGCGCAGGTAGCGCAAAGCACAAGGACTGGCATATGGATCCCAGTTGGAGGCCCCAGCTTTCCAACTGCAGGGGAGTCACTTCACAAGCGGCTAAGCAGGTCTGCAGGTGTCTGTCTTTCTCTCCCCCTGTCTTCCCCTCCTCTCTCCATTTCTCTCTGTCCTATCTAACAATGACAACAACAATAAAAACAAGGGCAACAAAAAGGGAATAAATATTTTTAAAATTTAAAAATAAATAAATAAATGAAGGAGGCCAGGTGGTGGCACACCAGGTTGAGCACACACATTACAGTGCACAAGGACCCAGATTCAAGCTCTCAGGGAAAGCTTCATGAGGGTGAAGTAGGGCTGCAGGTGTCTCTCTGTCTCTCTCCCTATCTCCTGCTTCCTTCTCGATTTCTGGCTGTCTCTATCCAATAATAAAGATAATTAGAATTTTTTAAATAAGCAAATAAAATGTCAGCTGTTATCTGGTAATCTGGATTCAAATCTCAGTTCTGTCATGTGATAGCATCTACTAGCAAATCAGAACTTAGCTGTCTTGAGCCTCAGTTTTATCACTTATAAAATGAAGGAAGTGCTACCTACAAGAAGAATTAAGAACAGCATCTGAAGAAGCCCAGTGAGATGATTTCACTGAAGTTCATCAAGTATCTGAAGAATGAATGTTACTCCTTCCAATTCTTTCCTCGGTCAGAAGAAAGACTCTCCAAAATAATGTTACACGGTATTATCCTTCTTCTTCTAGCGTTTGCCCTTCTTCCGTAGCCAGTCAACAGGTCAGGTTGAAAGCTGTCAGGAGCTGCTTGTTGCTGGCTTTGAAAGTGACTGGGACCCATGTGGATTCAGTCGGCTAGGAAGGATCGTCAGTTTCCCCAATGAATGGGTACTCACGGGATGCACCACGAGAAGGTCAATCCAAAGCATACCAAAACCAAAGGAAGATAACACAAGGAAACAAAAGCAGCATCTCCCCTGAATACAACTACAAAAATCCTCATCAAAATGCCAGAACACCAAACCTAGTGAGATACGAAATCAGTTCTGCATTATGACCAACTGCATGCAGGACTGGTTCAACACCTGGAAATAAATGACTGAAACACACCAACTGAATAAAAAGCAAAAACCAAACAGCCGCCTTATACACACAAAAACACACCTGACAAAATCCAATACTCGTGATAAAAATTACAAATTCAACTGGGGACAAGTAGGGAATTTCCACAATTTGATTTTAAAAAAAAAGTCAGAACACATTCAATAGAAAAAGTTGGCTTGGGAGCCGCGTGGCAGCGCAGTGGGTTAAGCGCAGGTGGCACAAAGCGCAAGCACCAGTGTTAAGGATCCTGGTTCGAGCCCCCGGCTCCCTGCCTGCTGGGGAGTCGCTTCACAGGTGGTGAAGCGGGTCTGCAGGTGTCTGTTTCTCTCCCCCTCTCCTCTCCATTTCTCTCTGTCCTATCCAACAACAACAACGACATCAGTAACAACAATAATAACTACAATAGGGGCAGCAAAAGGGAATAAATAAATATTTTTTAAAATCTTAAAAAAAAAAAAAAAAAAACCACAAGAAAAAGTTGCTTTCTCCCTAAACTCAAGAACCAGAAAAGAATGCTCACTTTTGCCAATGTATTCAACAATGCACTACAGGGTGTAGCCAGGGCAATTAGGAAGTGAAATAGAAGACTTCCAGATTGGAGAGAGGTAAAATATGACTCTGGTATTAGATGGCATAAGCTTGTACACAGAAAAGCCTATCGCATGGGCAAGATGACTCAAACTCATTTTTACAAGTTCAGCAAGGGGCCAGGCAGTGATGCGCCTGAAGTTTAAAGGTTACAGTGCACAAGAACTCAGGTTCAAGCCCCCGCTCCCCACCTGCAGGAGGGAAGGTCGGTGAGCAATGAAGCAGGGCTGCAGGTGTCTTTTTTGTTTTAATTTTTATTACCTTTATTTATTTACTGGGAGTGATTAGAGAGGGAAAGAGACAGAGAGACACCGGCAACATCGCTTCATCACTTACAAGTTTTTCCCCTGCAGGTGGGGACCAGGTGTTTGAACCCGGGTCCTTACACAGCGTGACACGTGCACTCAGCCAGGTGCGCCACCACCCAGTCCCCAGGCGTTTTTCTCTCTTCTTTTCTGTCTTTCTCTTCCCGCTTGATTTCTTTCTGTCTCTAACCAATGAATAATAAGTCAATGAAATAAACGCTTTTTTATAATGTTTATTATCTTTATTTCTTTAGTGGATAGAGACAGCCAGAAATTGAGAGGGGAGGGGTGATAAGGAGAGAGAGAGAGACACCTGCAGCCCGGCATCACCTCCTACGAAGCTCTCCCCTTGCAGGTGGGGACCAGGGGCTGAAACCTGGGACCTTGCACACTGTACTTTGTGCACCACCACCTGCCCCCACCCCGATAAAATAAATGTTTTAAAATTAAGCAGATAATGTGAAAATGAAATGAAGAAAACAATTCCATTAAGAGCACTATCAAAAGGGACAAAATGCTTTAACCCTGACCAAAAAGGTGAAAGACTTGTACATTAAAAATTACATACTGTTGGAAGAAACTAAAGACAAAGTGAAGTGGAAGGACACCCCGTGGTGAAGAATCAGAAGAGTCAATGCTAAATGCCGACACTCCCGGGGGGCCGGGCAGTGGTGCACCCCGTTAAGCTCACGTCTTATCATTCACAAGGATCCGAGTTCCAGCCTCCATTCCCCACACCTGCAGGGGGAAAGCTTCATGAGTGATGAAGCAGAGCTGCAGGTGTCTTTCTGTCTCTCTATCCCCCCCTCCTCTCTCAATTTCTCTCTGTCCTGTCAAATAAAATAGGAGGGAGATGCCAGCACTCCCCAAACTGAATTACAGATTTGATGCCACCCCACCACAATCCCAGATGCTTTCTTCATGGGAATTAACAAGCTGAAATAAAATCATATGGAATTGCAAAGGACACAAAAATAACTAAATACAACTCAAAATGAGGGAAAAAAAAAAAAGACTCACCCTTCCTGATTACAAAACTTACCACAGTGCAGTGGGAATTAAGACAGTGACCAAGAGCAGGCATATAGATCAATATAACAGAATTCAAAGTCCAGAGCTAAACTCATCTTGTGTTGGCCAATGATTTTTTTTTTTGGGGGGGGGGAGGAGCTCCAGGGTTATTGCTGGAACTCGGTGCCTGCACTATGAATCCACTGTTCCTGGTGGCCATCTTTTCTCCAGTGTTGTTATTGCTGTTGTTGTTGTTGGGTAGTAAAGACAGAAACTGAGGGAGTCAGGCGGTAGCGCAGCGGGTTAAACACAAGTGGAGCCAAGTGCAAGGACCAGCGTAAGGATCCTGGTACGAGGCCCCATCTCCCCACCTGCAGGGGAGTCGCTTCACAGGCGGTGAAGCAGGTCTGCAGGTGTCTGTCTTTCTCTCCCCCTCTGTCTTCCCCTCCTCTCTCCACTTCTCTATCTCCTATCTAACAATGATGACATCAATAACAACAACAATAATAACTACAACAGCAGTAAGAAAAAAAAAAACAAGGGCAACAAAAGGGAAAATAAATAATTTTTTTTTTAATTTAAAAAAAGAAAAGAAATTGAGAGAGATGGGGAAGACGGAGAGGGAGAAAGACAGACACCTGCAGACCTGCTTCACTGCCTGTGAGGTGACCCTCCCGCAACTGGGGAACTGGGAGCTCGAAACAAGATCCTTGAGCCGGTTCTTGTGCCTCACACTATGTGCACTTAACCCGGTGCAGTATTGCCGAACCCCCCCCCCAAGTGATTTTTAACGAGTGTTTCAAACCCTTTAAAAGGAGAACAGTCTTCAACAAATGGTATTAGCATCGCAGATCAGTCACAAGGGAAAGACGAGAGACTCTGATCTCATACAACATAAAGTAAAAGTGGATTAAAGACTCTATAGTAAGCTGTCACTATAAAGCTCTTAGAAAAAGTCACGTTCACAGTCACGATTCCAGTCACAGGAACATCCAGGAAAGGCGATTCCACGGACACAGAAGGCGAGAGAGGAGCTGCTGCGGGGGTGAGGGGGAGCAAAGGCACAGGAAGTGAGAGAACAAGGCCTCTTTCCGGGGTGGCAGGAATGTTCTGAGGCTGACTGGTGACAGTCATACAGTGTGTGGAGTGTGTGGAGGACAATGACATGTGTGAACTGAGTGGCATTTGAACTGCTTCTCAGTAAAGCTGTGCTTTTGAAAATGTCTAAAATGCCCAGTATAGAATCTGAAGAGCGAGCGCTGTCCAACCACGCTCTCCACCAATAAGGAAGAGCCCAGCCGCGGGTCTCTCTACCCAAGGGAGAAAGGACCTCGTCAATTCCCTGCTGACTATGGGGGGGACGGGGCACGGACACGACAACTTCCCAAGTGAGAGAAGCGGCCTCAAGGATCCTAGCCAAGGACCTTCTTACCAAATGGTATGTTCTCTCTCCTCACTGTGGTTTTCATGCATTGCAACTTGCTCTCAAGCCAAGGGAGAAAGGGAGAAAAGTGAATTGTTCCACACAGAAGATCTCTCTTCTCAAGAACGCTGGCTGCATTGTTAAATGGTGCTGAGGGTTTCGACCATTAAAAAAAAAAAAAAAAAAAGAGTGTTCAATTATAAATTTCCACACTAAGAGACCACATCAAACTTAATTCTTTCATTAAATATCTTATGCCAAGTAAGAACTCAAGTTCCTTCCCAAAGTAAAGAATTTTAAAAAGAAATATAATTCCCAGTCATATTTTTAAAGAAAGTAAACAAAAAACTCCTGAACGAAAGCCATAGACATAAAGTCCAAGTAAACACTGGGTACAACTTTGAAAGTCTAGCCAGACTGGGTCTTTCAAATACAAATAATGAACACTACCAGGGCTTTTCTGTGTGATTCTAGAACCATCTCTGTACTAGAGTAGACTATGGAGCAGTAAGCCATGTACTAGGCAAATTAAATAAATGCCTACAGATTTCATTTAGATGGAGAGAAAAATGCAGTGGGCTTTTAATTTCCAAACAGGATTAAAAAACCTGAGCTACGATACAATTTATAGTGACACCCATATGTCCAGTAAGACAGAAATCTGTAGATTTGTACAATGGTCTTCACAATAACTGTATCCGTGGCTATTATCCAGCAAGTCGTTGGAATGTGAGGATAGACTGCAAACACGAGTTTAACTATAATACCCTCTCTCTTTGGGTCTTAGAAACATGGTGGGGGCCAGGTGGTGGCACACCTGGTTGAGCACACATGTTACAATGCTCAAGGACTCAAGTTCAAGCCCTGCTCCCCAGCTATAGGGGGAAAGCTTTGCAAGTAGTGAAGCAGGGCTGCAGGTGTCTCTCTGTCTCTCTCCCTCTCTATCACCTTCTTCTCTCTCTATTTCTGGCCACCTCTATCCAATAAATAAATAAATATGATAACTTAAAAAAAAAAAAGAGGGAGTCAGATGGTGAAGCAGTGGGTTAAGCACACGTGGCGTGAAGCGCAAGGACCGGCACAGGGATCCCGGTTTGAGCCCCCGGCTCCCCACCGGCAGGGGATTCGCTTCACAGGCGGTGAAGTAGGTCTGCAGGTGTCTATCTTTCTCTCCCCTCTGTCTTCCCCTCCTCTCTGCATTTCTCTGTCCTATCCAACAACGACGACAACAATAATAACTATAACAATAAAACAAGGGCAACAAAAGGAAATAAATAAATATTTAAAAAAAGAAAGAAAGAAACAAGAACAGTAGTCTTCCCTGACCATGTTCCTAGGGAAGACCCAAGAAAGAGGACTGACGTTTAGGTCCTGACTGTCCAGGAAGATAATCCTGGTCGTAGCCCCAAAGAGAGAGACATCTGGAACCTGACTATTGACTGTCACAACAGCCCTCGGCTGTATCAGCACAGCAAATCACTTGGCCTGGTCCTGCCACGGCAGCCGAGGGTGGGATGTGAAATCCAGTCCATCTGGGAGCTTCTTTGGTGGAAGCATCAAGTGCTAAATTTGTTAAGCTGATGATTTTGTATGTCGGGGAATGACATATCCAAAGCGCCCACGGCAGGAAAATGAACTAATGCCTGAATTTTTCTCTTTATGTTGGGGGAACATTCAGCCCAGAGAAACCAGATAGAGTAAGGTCTACCTCTGTGTCTAGGGATTCCCAAGTGGCAGAGAACAGCTTGCTACCAACATTCCCAGAATAAGTTGTCTATCTTGCAGTCAGTTGATGGTCCGTGAGCTCTAGAGAGTTGAAGGTGTGCTCCTTAAGGCACTGCCATGGCAGGATATACACAGAAAACTCATCCCCAGGCCACACAAGGTAGATGTCAGATGTCAGTGGGGGGGGGGGGGGGGGGAGAAGACACACGCAGCAAAGACAAGGTGCTTGAGGCATGCGGGCGCCAAGCAAAACACCTTCAAAGCAGCTGAGTAAACACCACTACACTGCCCCCTCTTTTCTGTCTGCCGGCCACCAGTCTGACTAAAAGGAGCCCAGTTCTGACAGTTTCCCGCGTGTCGAGAAGCCATGTGTGTCAAGATTCCAGCAGGTGTACCTCCATGGCTCCTGCAATAGGAAACACATCCGGCAGGGCCGCACACAGGAGGGTGCCTGCTGGCAGCAGATCCTGCACAGCCCGCTGCCGAGAGCGGTCCGGGGCGTTGCTGTCGATGACGACATCAATAACAACAATAACTACAACAACAATTAAAAAACAAGGGCAAAAAAAGGGAAAATAAATAAATATAAAAAAATACAATAAAAATAAAATATTTAAGAGAGAGAGAAAGTGTGTGTGTGTGTGTGTGTGTGTGTGTGTGTGTGTGTGTGTGTGCGCGCGTGCGCGCGCACTGTACTCCACTGATGGATGGCATAGAGGTGCTGGGAGAAATAATTTTCTTCTAGAAAAATCACTGACGTGGTCCAGGAGATGGTGCAGTGGATAAAGCACTGGACTCTCAAGCATGAGGTTCTGAGTTTAATCCCTGGCAGCACATGTACCAGAGTGATAGCTGGTTCTTTCTCTCCTCCATTCTCATTAATAAAATCTTGGAAGGAAGGAAGGGAGGGAGGGAGGGAGGGAGGGAGGGAGGGAGGGAGGGAGGGAGGGAGGGAGGGAGGAAGGTCACTAACCTCTTAGTACAACTAAACATAAGCACTGGGCAGCCTTAATGCTGGTCCACGCCACTGACAGCAAGACAGGTAAGAACAGAGGAGGGAATGTTCCCTCAATACAGGCTCCCAAACACCTCCACCTCCTCACTCAGCCAGACAGGAGATAAAACTCCAAGATTCGAGGGAAGCACCAATTCTCAGTGCACTTGGCCTTTATGAAGTAACCCAGTATCATCTGAGTTTTTTAATGTTTCTAGAAATGAAAAAGATAAATTCAAGTAAGAGCTACCAAGAAGCGCCTGGCCCTGGTGGGCACAGAAAACCCAGAGTGGGGGGGATTCCCAAAGCCCACCTGCTTCAAGCCCTTCCTCTGTCAGTCCTTGAACATCAAGTGGCCCACCCAAAGACAGACAGAGGACTTCTGAGAGTAACACAAAGCCCTCGGGTCACAGAGGGCAGGGTGAGGACACCATGCTGTTTCAGAAGTGAGCGCCCTCGTACATACGTCTGGCCTCCCCACATTGGACACTGGTGCCAGCCCGCCTCCCGGGGAGGATGGAGCATTCTCAACAGCTTAGATTCCGCGGGGCCCGAGTGTTTAAATACCAAACTGCATTTAGCTCACACTTTCACAAAAGTGAGTAAAATTGTGAACATCAAAATGCACAAGCTGGCTTGTAAGCATTCAGATCTACAAAGCCAGGCGCGGACAGCATTTGGTACTGCAAAGGAAGTGTCTGCTTGTGGCGGGAGACCTGGAGTTCCAGCCACAGACTAGGTGCTGAGTCAACTACGCAGGACAGCTGGAAAGGACAGGCAGAAACACGGAGCAAGGACAGTCTCCACGAGGCAAGATGTAACAGGAAGGGCTGTGCCTTTCAAAGCTTCTGAGAGAGCTCCTACTACTCTCCCATTGAACAATTCTGTGCTCATCTTAGGGACTGGTTACAGAGAGAAAAGGTCACCTCTGGCTACGTCGTGTCAACACAAGCATAGGCCGCTGATTCAGAGCAGGACCAGAAGATATGGAAACTGCTGAGGCCAGTCAGACAAGGGGAGAGGAGCTATGCACAGTAGTCGGATCGCCACCAGAGATACTTCTACCTCTTACAACTCTGTCAAGCGCATATGTCACAGTGCTCAAGTACCCAGGTTCAAGCCCCCGGCTCCCACCTGCAAGGGGGAAGCTTCACAAGTGGGGAAGCAGGGCTGCAGGAATCTCGCTGTCTCTCCCTCTCGATATCTCCCCCTTCCTCTCATTTTCTGGCTGTCTCTATACAATAAATATGTTTTTTAAAAGTTTCAACTTTGTCAATTATATCTCATAAAGTTTAAAATTTCAAAAAGTAAAACAGGCACACTCTGAACAGCAAAATAGCAACTAAGAGCTTAAGGACGAAGAAAATGTTAATGACCAATTAACTCTCCACACTTGTATGCTAGAGACCCTTTATAACTAAAAATCTGCCCTAATGTGATCTGTAACTCACTTTAGAATAGAATCAGACTGACATTAAAAAATTTACAGGTATAAAAACACAAAAGTGTAAGGTTTTAGATCTAGTTCATCAGTGACAGAAATACATTTGTTTTAATATTTTATTTATTTTAATGAGAGAGGAAAGATTCAGAATGACAGAGACAGACAGACACACCAGATCACTGCTCAGCTCTGGCTTATAATGGTGCTGGGGACTGAGGCTTCAGAGCCTCAGGCATGAGAGTCTTGCAGACAGTCATTGCGCTGTCACCCCAGCCCCAGAAATACAGATTTTTATTACAATCAAAATAAGGACAGTGGGCCGGGTGGTAGCACACCAGGTTAAGTGCATGTAATGCGAAGCACAAAGACCTGAGCAAAGATCCCAGTTGCAGGAGGCTCCCCACCTGCAGGGGAGAAGCTTCACGAGCCGTGAAGCAGGTCTCTCTCCCTCTCTATTTCTCTTTGCCCTATGCAATAAAAATGAAAAATGGCCTCCGAGAGCAGTGAACTCATAGTGCAGGTACCAAGCCCCAGCAATAACCCTGGAGGGAGAAAATAATAATGATGATGATGACCTATTTCCCCTGAGGTAATGTAGGACTACATACTCACAGCCGCACCTCCCAACTCTCTGCCTGTCACCAGCATCTTACAAACAGCCAAGTCTGCACAGCCCTGGAGACCTGAACAGGGACCTTGGTCATGAAGCCAGGCGGGCACTGTGTGCAAAGCACACCATGGAATCCTCTAGAATCGTCAGAGGCTGCAGTCATCTATCTCCCTGAAGTGCACCCCAGGAGACCAGATTCAGAAGCTGAACTCTGCTTTCTCTTCAAAGCGCCAAATTAATCCCAAGGGTTCTCCTACCAAGTGCAGAACTTTTGCAGACGCACCTGACCCAGCAATTTCCCTTAAAAATTAGTGCCGGGTGCGTTTTAAAATACCCACTTTGGGCCAATAACCCACTTTTCCTCTCAAACACTGGTGAAAAGCACCTTGAGGGTGACTGCCCAAGCTCAATCATTCTGTTTCCATTGTGGAGTTCCCCTTGGAATAGCATTTTAATATGATTTAGACCATATTCTTTTGCCAGTGAATGAAATTACAGGCCTCCCAGATCTTTTTTTTTCTTTCTTTCTTCCTATTTCTTTCCTTTGCACAATACCGAGGAATGAACCTTCCCCTGTGCTTATGTAATATCAATGAACAGCCTCTTTTTTTTTCCTTTTTTTTTTTTTTTGCCTCTAGGGTTATCGCTGGGGCTCAGTGCCTGCACTACGAATTCACTGCTCCTAGAGGCTATTTTTTCCCTTTTGTTGGCCCTTGTTGTTTATTCTTGTTGTCATGCTGCCGTCGGTATTGGATAGGACAAAGAGAAATCGAGAGAGGAAGGGAAGATAGAGTGGGGAAAGAAAGAAAGAAAGAAAGAAAGAAAGAAAGAAAGAAAGAAAGAAAGAAAGAAAGAAAGGCACCTGCAGACTTGCTTCACCGCCTATGAAGAAACTGCCCTGCAGGCGGGGAGCCCAGGGCTGGAACCGGGATCTTTAAGCGGGTCCTTGCACTTTGCGCCTTGTTTGCTTAACCCGCTGCACTACGCCCTCCACACCCCCCAGCAGCCTCTTTGGCCCAATTTTCTGTCCTTTATTTTGTAGAGACTGGAGAGGGAAGAAAAGAGACAAAGAGGAGACACCACAGCACCACTCCAACACCCATGTGCTGCCAGGGCTCAAACTCGGAGTCTTGAGTGCAGGAGGGTGTAAGGACTTCCAGATAAGGTGTCTCCTAAGCCCTCTTTTTATTACTATTGCTATTATTATTACCTTTATTTATTTATTGGATAGAGACAGCTAGAAATTGAAATGGAAGGGGGTGATAGAGAAGGGAGAAAGGGGCCGGGTGGTGGCCCACCTGGTTGAGTGCACGTTACAAAGCGCAAGGACCCAGGTTCAAGCCCTCAGTCCCACCTACAGGGGGAAAGCTTTGAGAGTGGTGAAGCAGGGCTGCAGGTGTCTCTCTGTCTCTTTCCCTCTCTGTCTCCTCCTTCCTCTCGGCCTCTGGCTGTCTCTATCCAATAAATAAAGATAATTTTTTTTTTAATTTAAGAGAGAGAGAGAGAGAGAAGGGATAGAGAGAGAGAGAGACACCTGCCACACTGCTTCACTACTCATAATGCTTTCCCCTTGCAGGTGTCCTTCCCGCATTGCAAGATGTGTGCTCAACTCAGGGCACCCTCACCTGCCCCCTCCCCTTTTTTAAAAGTCATTTTGATGACGAGGCAAGTCATTGGCAAAACTAGCCGGGTCAGGGAGTCGGGCGGTAGCACAGTGGGCTAAGTGCAGGTGGCGCAAAGTGCAAGAACTGGCATATGGATCCCAGTTCGAGCCCCTGGCTACCCACCTGCAGGGGAGTCGTTTCACAGGCGGTGAAGCAGGTCTGCAGGTGTCTGTTACTCTCTCCCTCTCTGTCTTCCCCTCCTCTCTCCATTTCTCTCTGTCCTATCCAACAACAACAACAACGACATCAATAACAACAATAATAATTACAACAATAAAACAACAAGGGCAACAAAAGGGAATAAATAAATAAATATTTTTTAAAAACTAGCTGTGTCAATAAATACACCACCTTGAATGAAACCCTACACACTTGAGCTAACACTGTCTTCCAGTCTTCCCTTTGAAGAACCAACACCCCGGGCAAGCAGTGGTGGAATGGACAGAAACTCCAGCCCATTTCATGGGTGTGGGAAGGGGGGCTGGAACATCCGTAACTTGGATGCCAGGCAGGCGGCAGCCCACTCCTCGCCACTGGCCTACCTGACAACTGTTCCCTGGGCTTGGGCCCTGCCCCTGGCATTATGCTGGGCAGTCTCATGGCCACACAAACAGGAAGGAGCTGTCCTGACAAGTGTGGGGAGCACACACGAGGGCGGAGGAGGGTGCCAGCCCAGGCAGAGAGCCACCACTTAGCAGAGTGTCTGCACAGGTACAGTTTCTGAAACAAGTAAAAAAAACACCGGCAAAAAAAAAAAAAAAAAAAAAAAAAACAAAGACTTCCTCAGCCAAGTGAAATGTTTTTTTTTTTAATTTTATTTATTTTCCCTTTTGTTGCCCTTGTTGTCTTTTTGTTGTTGTAGTTATTACTGTTGTCGTCGTTGTCAGATAGGACAGAGAGAAATGGAGAGAGGAGGGGAAGACAGAGAGGGGGAGAGAAAGACAGACACCTGCAGACCTGCTTCACCGCTTGTGAAGCGACTCCCCTGCAGTTCCCGGGGGCTCGAACCGGGATCTTTACAATGGTCCTTTCCCTTTGCACCACGTGCGCTTAACCCACTGCGCTATTGCCCAACTCCCCCAAGTGAAATGTTATCAACCTTCTGGTAACAAAATAGCAAGGGGGGGACAGGGCTGCTGCAATGCAGTAGTGTGGGACAAGTTCCCACTTCCAAAGTTGCCCAGGGGGTGGTACTGTGTCTAAAGCATTGGGCTATCAAGAATAACGTCGCAAGTTCAATCCTCAGCATTGCATATGCCATGGTTAAAGTTCTGTTTTGTTTTATACGCCTCATAAATAGATTATAAACGTATGTCTGGGGGCCAGGTGGTGGCATACCTGGTTAAGTGCTCACATTGTGGTGCGCAAGGACCCGGGTTCAAGTCCCTGGTCCCCATCTGCAGGGGGAAGCTTTGTGAGTGGTGAAGCAGGACTGTAGGTGTCTCTCTGTCTCTCTCCCTCTCCCTCCCCTCTCAATTTCTCTCTATCCAATAAATGAATAAAAATAAAAATATATCTGAACCACACATTTGTATGTGTCCATAAAGAAAGATGTTTTCATTTGGAGAAAAAAATTAAACGCACATATTACCAAGCACAAGGAATCAAGTTTGAGCCCCTGCTCCCCACCTGCAGGGGATCTGCTTCATGATTGGCGAAGTAGGTCTGCAGGTGTGTGCCTTTCTTTCTTTCTTTCTTTCTTTCTTTCTTTCTTTCTTTCTTTCTTTTTTTCCTCTCTTCCTTTCTACCAGAGCACTGTTCAGCTCTGGTTTATGGTGGTGCAGGGGATTGAATTTGGGACTTTGGAGCCTCAGGCATGACAGTCTCTTTGCAGAACCATTATGCTATCTAACCTCTCTGCCTGCAGGTGTCTTTCTTTCTCTCTCTCTCTCTCTCTCTCTCTCTTCCCACCCTCTCTCAATTTCTCTCTGTCCTATAATAAAAACTAGAAAGAAAAAAAATAGGGAATCGGGCGGTAGCGCAGCAGGTTAAACACAGGTGGTATTAAGTGCAAGGACCGGCATAAGGATCCCGGTTCGAGCCCCCGGCTCCCCACCTGCAGGGGAGTCGCTTCACAGGTGGTGAAGCAGATCTGCAGGTGTCTCTTTTTCTCTCCCCCTCTCTGTCTTCCCCTCCTCTCTCCATTTCTCTCTGTCCTATCCAACAACGACGACATCAATAACAATGACAATAACAACTATTTAAAAATGAGGGCAACAAAAAGTAAATTTTATTAATTTTTAAAAAATAAATAAAATTAAAAAATAAATGGTTGCCAGAAGTCCATGGATTAGCAAATGCTGGCACCAAGCCCCAGAGCTAGCCCTGGAGGTAATAAATAAATAAATATAATAAAATAAAAAGTAATTCTTTTTTTTTGGTCTCCAGGGTTATTGCTAGGGCTGGGTGCCTGCACTATGAATCCAATGGTCCTGGCCACCTTTTTTCTGTTGTTGTTGCTGCTGCTGTTGTTGGGACAGGACAGAGAAAAATGGAGAGAGATGGGAAAGACAGAGCGGGGAGAGAAATATACAGACACCTGCAGACCTGCTTCACCACTTGCAAAGCAAACCCCCTGCAGGTGGGGAGCTGGGGGCTCGAACCGCCATCCTTATGCTGGTCCTTCAGCTCCGCACTGTGCCTTAATCTGGTCGCACCGCCCAAACCCCAAAGCCCTTTTTTCTGACTGATATCCAGACTTGTGGCTTTCAAACTGAGGTGCTTTGCCTAGAGCTTAGAGGCAAATAGATATATTGAGCAAAACTTAGGAAAATGATACCAGCAGTTTTAAGTTTAAAATTATAAACTCCTTATCTTTCTGGTATTTTTTTTCCTTTTTTTTTTTTTTTTTTTGTCTCCTGGGTTATTGCTGGGGCTCAGTGCCTGTACCACGAGTCCACTGCTCCTGGAGGCCATTATTTTATTTTTGTTGCCCTTGTTGTCTTATCGTTGTTGTGGTTACTATTGCTGTGGTTATTGCAGTTGTTGTTGGACAGGACAGAGAGAAATGGAGAGAGGAGGGGAAGACAGAAAAGGGGAGAGAAAGATAGACACCTGTAGACCTGCTTCACTGCCTGTGAAGCGACCTCCCTGCAGGTGGGGAGCCAAGGGCTCAAACTGGGATCCTTATGCCGGTCCTTGTGTTTCGCACCATGTGTGCTTAACCCACTGTGCTACTGCCCAACCCCCTCCAGTATTTTTAAGACCTCCTAAAGAAACAGGGAAGCATTCATACCTCCTTAGGACAAATCATTCTGTTTGCCACCACCCCCCCCACCTTTTTTTTTTCTGTCTGGCCCTTTTTGATAAAATTACAAACTGCTTACTTCACAGCACACCTCTCTTCCAAAGGACACAGTAAGTATCTACAGCCAGTACCACAAGCTAAGATTGTAACTCCCCAAGGGAAATATAGTTACCACCAAGTAGCTTCAGCTGGCAAACTAGTAACCCTCATCACCCCAAACCCATTTTCCTGGGGAAATACAGTGGGAGACCAGCAGCCAGCTCTGGCCAGTCTAAGCTGCTGCCCCACTGCCCTGACCTGACCCACTTCTCAAAGGTCAGAGAAACTCAGCCACTCTGCTAAACCATTCTAAATGCTGTGGCTCCCAGACAGAGGAGAAAGCAAACCATGAATCCTGAGTATTTAAGCAGGGAGGGCATCTTTGCAAATTCATCACAGGACTTGGAGAAATTTAAGGTCCACAGAAACCCACTCTTTTCATATATATATATATATGAAATCAGAGCTCACAGCTCCTAACGTGTAGAACCCCACCAGCACCGCGGACAGTTTCACAAGCTGTGCAGTGCGTTGTAAGCATTAGCTTTGGCAGCCCAGAAGGTGGTGCAAGAGATGAGGGGGTTCGATTCCCAGCACTCATGTGCCAGGGTGCTAATCTGGTTCTCTCACTCTCTGTCATTAATAAATAAATAGATATTTAAATATTGCTTCACTATAAGTTACTTATACCCTTACTAGCTACTGAATCTTTATCCCCAACATGCCATCTGAATTCCAATAACTGAGCTGGCCTTTGGGACACACCCAGCTCTGAGCTGGGGACTGAGTGGATAGACACAGTGCCTCCAACCACACTGGCTTTCAGAGAACCATTTGCTTCTGCAGGCAAACTCACCAACTGTTCCCCCTGTTAGTGCAAACCCACTAGAGCACGAAGGCCTCCTACACCACCACGTAAGTTCAAACCAGAAATCTTAAGGTAAAAAAAAAACAAAACAGAAAACCTTGCACTTCTCCCTCCCTGCAATAGTCATCTAAAGCAGTGACCCACTGAGAATTAGCGCCTACATCTTAGTAAGCCTCACCCCAAAGAGCTGTGGCCAGCACTCATTGGCTCTGACCTCTCTCCTGCCTGCCAAGAAAAACTAGGATGACAATGTTAAGCTAAAGATACCACTAACCACAAAACCAACTCCCCAGCTAGCCTGTCAAGTGACTACTAGTCTCCCAATAAATCCTCAGCTTAACTGAGACCATAGCTCAAGCTGAACATGTGTTTCCCAGTCACCACTCGAGCCCCAGTGGAGATTTTTATATTAATAAATCAGCCCCAATTCTTTAAGTTCCTAAGAATGACAGGAATTAGTCTTTAACTAGAAAAGAATGCTTGACCATTATGAAAAGGAATGTAAGTATCTTTCATGTGAAGTAAGCAAACAATGGCGATTAAACATTCGTGGTGAGGAGCTTGTGCATTCTGTCAAAAACCCCCACGATGTGAAGAGAGGACAACACGCCACCGCCACCCCCTCAAAGACTTCACTCTCGCAACACTTCCTTTCCCACGAGTTTATGGCCTTTAAGAAAACTGGAAAACTACAGCTCTGCCTGGCCAAGGGGAAGACCTCAACCGCTGTCTGAACGCTGGGGGACGTGACTGATTCCACAGCATGGCAAAAAATGCCACACCTCCATGTGCCCAGGTTCCCAGGAGAACCACCTCCCTGTGAAGCGGTGGCTGACCTCTGCTCACTGTGAGGGGCCTGGCCTTGCAGCCCACGTGGTCCCAGTACTGGGCCTGTGTCATTTCTGTCAGATGCACCCTTCTCGAGCAGACTGGCCTGATTACACCAAGGGCTCCAACAAAACACAAGGGCCCCTCTGCAGGGCTAATTAATTTTATGTACTCTCTGAAACATTAGGGGTAGTAGAGCCTCACAACCACAGCTCACTGCAAGTCAGTTTATATGACTAAGAGGGTGTAAAGTGACCAAATACTACCAGTGAGTGGCGTTAAAACGGGACACCAAGGCCAGTGAAGGTTCACCCGGGAGCGTCTGTGTTTTTGTGTTTTTCACAGAGGCATCTGAAAGGCCTGCTGAGTCAGGCTCAGTATTGATACACGTGCGCTCTGGCGCTCTGTGAATGTGCCGCAAACACAGAGCACAGGTGCCAACGACCAGCTGCGGCGATGAACTCGAGAGACGGCCCGAGAGCTAAGGCGGTAGACCCGGCAAAAGACCATGGCAGACCATGAGAGGAGCTGTGTGCTGCGCCAAGGGCTCAAAGCAAATATCAGGTTCCCAGGGCCGGCTGGTGGAGCGCCTGGTTAAGCCCACATAGCACAACGAAGCGCAAGGACCTGTGGGGGCTTCACCAGCAGTGAAGCAGGTCTGCAGGTGTCTGTCTTTCTCTCCCTCCTCTCTGTCTCCCCCTCCTCTCTCCATTTTTCTCTGTCCTATCCAATAAAATGAAAATATTTGCCGCGGGGATTCATAGTGCTGGCAATGAGCCCCAGCAATAAGCCTGGAGGCAAAAGAGAGAGAGAAAGAGAGAAATCAGGTCGCCACTGCAAAGAAACCATCAGGGAGGCCAAGTAGTGGCACATCTGGTAGAGCGCACGTTACAGTGGGCCAGGACCCGGTTCAACCCCTTGGTCCCCCACCTGTGGGGGAAAGCTTTTCGAGTGGTAAAGCAGGGCTGCAGGTGTTCCCCCTTTCTCTCTCCCTATCCCCCCCTCTCCTCTCGATTTCTGGCTGTCTCTATCCAATAAATAAAGGCAATACTAAAGAAAAAATGGAAAAGAAATTTTAAAAAGCAACAATCAGGATCTGGTGAGACGGCACAGATGGGAGAGTGCCTGCTTTGCTGTGTGCGCCACCCAGGTCTGAGGCCCCACCCCACCCTGTACTGTGGGCAGCTTCAGAGCTGTGGTTTTTCTTTTTTTTTTTCTGTAATTTTTTTTATGTTTATCTTCCCTTTTGTTGCCCTTGTTTTTTATTGCTGTTGTAGTTATTGTTGTTGTTGTTACTGATGTCGTTGTTGTTAGGTAGAACAGAGAGAAATGGAGACAGGAGGGGGAGACACAGAGGGAGAGAAAGATACACAACTACAGACCTGCTTCACCACCTGTGAAGCGACTCCCCTGCAGGTGGGGAGCCGGGGGCTCGAACCGGGATCCTTACGCTGGTCCTTGCGCTTTGTGCCACCTATGCTTAACCCACTGCGCTACCGCCCAACTCCGAGGACTGTGGTTTTTCTTTCTCTTGCTCCTTCTGGAGTCAGGGCCCAGGGCCCAGGTGGCAGTGCACCTGGTAGGGCACACACACTATAATGCATAAGGACCCAGGTTCAAATCCCCGGCCCCCACCTGCAGGGGGAAGCTTTGCAAGTGGTGAAGCAGGGCTGCAGGGATCTCTCTGTCTCTCTCTCTCCCTATCACCCCTTCCCTCTCAATTTCTGGCTGTCTCTCTATCCAATAAGTAAACGTTTATTTATTTATTCATTTATTTATTTATTTATTTTAATAAGCCGGCCCCTGGCAGATAAGTCCCAGCAGTGGCAGACCAAGCCCACCAAGTTCCTGCTCTTGGGCAAGTCTCCCGGGCCCCCATGAGGGGAGGGGCAGGGCAGCAGTGAGGCGCTTCCTAGCCTGGCCCTGACTCACAGCCAGCAGGCAGCTGGAGCCTGGGCAGCAGAGACAAGCACCTCTGCTCCCAGGAAATGATCTCCCAAGTCTCCTCTGAAATGACTGGCCTTGGCTGGCTGAGGTGCTAGGCTGAGCAGTAGCAGACCAGACCAGAGAAGCAAATGTTGGGGAACGGAGAAACTTGACTTAAGCCGGTGGGCTCGGTGTAGGAGCTCTGTGGAAAAGAGTGGCAGCCTTTGTTCTCTAGGGTCTGTGTACACCTATAGACGCAGGTCTCTAAGTGCCTTGATGCGACTTCACTGGGGCCTGGGGCCTAGCAAGCAGGGGACGGAAACAGACGACTAGCAGCTGGCTGTTACAGTCGCACATATAGTTAGCTACATGTCTTCACGTCTTCCCGTATAAGGCAGTGGCATTCCCTTTGTCCACATTCAACTGGCCTCTATTAAACTATTTCAGGCCTCGCCTGATTCCACATTCCCAAATGGGTTTTTTCATTCTTTTTATTTCTGGGGGGAGGAGAGCAGGGGGTGCTAGGGATATAGCACAATGGTTATTCAAAGAGACTCTCATGCCTGAGGCTCTAAGCTCCCAGGCTCAATCCCAAGCACCACCATAAACCAGAGCTGAGCAGTGCTCTGGTGTCTAATAAAATAAATACAATATTTAAGAAAAGAAAGAGACAGGAAGTGGGAAGGAGACAGAAAGATCACAGCACTGCTCCATCCATCATCTGTGGAGCTCTCTCCGGTGTTGTGGTTCGGGGATCACACCTGGGGCCTCAAGCATGGTAAGTGGCTCGAAGTGCCAGAAAAGCTGTCTCCCAGCACCAGAAATATTTTACTTTTTAAAAAGATAGTGGGGTCGGGTGGTAGCTCAGCGGGTTAAGCGCATGTGGCGTGAAGCACAAAGACCAGTGTAAGGTTCCCGGTTCGAGCCCCCGGCTCCCCACCTGCAGGGGAGTCGCTTCACAGGCGGTGAAGCAGGTCTGCAGGTGTCTGTCTTTCTCTCCCCCTCTCTGTCTTCCTCTCCTCTCTCTATTTCTCACTGTCCTCTCTGACAACAATAATAGCTACAACAACAATAAAAACAACAAGGGCAACAAAAGGGAAAATAAATAAATAAAATTGTTCACAATTTGTAATAGCCAAAACCTGGAAGCAACCCAGGTGTCCAACAACAGATGAGTGGCTGAGCAAGTTGTGGTCTATATACACAATGGAATACTACTCAGCTGTAAAAAATGGTGACTTTACCGTTTTCAGCTGATCTTGGATGGACCTTGAAAAATTCATGTTAAGTGAAATAAGTCAGAAACAGAAGGATGAATATGGGATGATCTCACTCTCAGGCAGAAGTTGAAAAACAAGATCAGAAAAGAAAACACAAGTAGAACCTGAACTGGAGTTGGCGTATCGCACCAAAGTAAAAGACTCTGGGGTGGGTGGGTGGGGAGAATACAGGCCCATGAAGGATGACAGAGGACCTAGTGGGGGTTGTATTGTTATATGGGAAACTGGGGTATGTTATGCATGTACAAACTATTGTATTTACTGTTGAATGTAAAACATTAATTCCCCAATAAAGAAATTTAAAAAAAAATTTTTTTTTAATATTAAAAAAAAAGAGAGAGTGAAAGGGGCCAGGTGGTGGCGCACCTGGTTGAGCACACATGTTAGAATGCACAAGGACCTGGGTTCAAGCCCCCGGCTCCCCACCTACAGGGGGAAAGCTTCACAAGTGGCAAAGCAGTACTACAAGTGTCTCTCTGTCTCTCTCTCCCTCCCTCTCTGTCACCCCCTTTCTTCTTGATTTCTGGCTGTCTCTATCCAGTAATAAATAGACTTAAACAAAAAAAAAAAAGGGGTCAGGCAGTATTGCAGTGGGTTAAGCACAGGTGGTACAAAGCACAAGGACCTGCATAAGGATCCTGGTTCGAGCTCCTGACTCCCCACCTGCAGGGGAGTCGCTTCACAAGCAGTGAAGCAGGTCTGCAGGTGTCTGTCTTTCTCTCCCCCTGTTTTCCCCTCCTCTCTCCATTTCTCTCTGTCCTATCCAACAACGGCAACAGCAATGACAACAACAGCAATAATAACAATACGTGGCGCAAATCACAAGGACTGGCGTAAAGATCCCGGGTCAAGCCCCCGGCTCCCCACCTGCATGGGAGTCGCTTCACAGACAGTGAAGCAGGTCTACAAGTGTCTTTCTCTCTCCCTCTCTGCCTTCCCCTCCTCTCTCCATTTCTCTCTCTCCTGTCTAACAACGACTACAACAATAATAAATAAATAAAAATAAAAAATAACAAGAGCAACAAAAATGGGGGTAATGACCTCCAGCTTCAGGAGCAGTGGATTTGTAGTACGGGCACCGAGCCCCAGCGATAACCCTAGGGCAAAAAAACTAAAAAAAGACAGTGAAATACTGGTACTATGATTTATCATTCTTAGTTTACTTTTTTTTTTTTAATGTGGGTAACTGCATGACTTAAGGGGAGATAAATAAACATGTATTTTGAAACGACTGCCTCCAGTCACAAAGCCCAAGCCTCCCTACTCCCATTCACCTTCTGGCTTCTCTCTCTGACCTTTGCCATCACTTTGATTTAATTTCTCTTGACCATGTCAAAAGGGGAGCCATTTCTGTACGGGACCTGGGATTCCAAAGGCAGGTCTAGCTAAACGGCCCATGGACCACACAGCCCTCACACTCCCTCACACACCAGGCTGGCTGCGTCTCACCACAGCCAGAGGAGCAGTTCACCTACTGCCTGCCGCCCACCTGCCTGGAGCTGAAGCTCCTGGACGTGCCAGGCCTCCTTGTCAGAAACAAGCCTTCCTCCTTGAAACCGATGGCTGAATCCAAGCAGAAGGCCTGAGTAAAGAAAAGCGAGTCTGAGAGTCTCAGCCCAGACAGCCAGAAGCCCTGCCTCCCATTCACACCATCTTCCCATCCTGGCACCAGATGCCTTGTCCCTTTTCAGGGACTCCACTTTGACTTGTGGGCCCACTCAGAAGTCACTCCACATCAGAAGCAGGGTGCTAACCTCACTTTCCCTGACAATCTGCTGCGGCCCCCTCACACTCACACATACACACACACACACACACACACACACACACACACACACCAGGATGAAAGGGCAACAGTGCAGGGAGGTGGCCGCAGGCATCTCCACACGGCAAGGAGGCAGGACAGCAACCCTCACCGTATGGACAAGCGGAGCCAAGAGTCAAGCCCAGTTCAGTCAGCAGCCTTCACTGCCTCAGTTTCTCCAAATGCACAACTCTGACAACAAAAAACTGACCAAGGGCAGCTCCTCAAGCCTAATGACACAGGGAAGAAACTTGAGAGGTATTTTTCTTCTCACTTTGCCACAAACTAACCACTTTAATGAACAACACACACACACACACACACACACCTCAAGAAGTGTATCCAAAATGGTCAAGTGGCCTGTCTTTGACTTAAAAAGATACTAAGTGTTTTTTTATATTTATTTATTCCTATTTGTTGCCCTTGTTATTTTTTTTAAATTTTTTATTTAAGAAAGGATTAGTGAACAAAAGCATAAGGTAGGAGGGGTACAACTCCACACAATTCCCAACACCCAATTCCCATAACCCACCCCCTCCCATGGTAGCTTTCCCATTCTCTATCCCTCTGGGAGCATGGACCCAGGGTCGTTGAGGGTTGCAGAAGGTAGAAGGTCTGGCTTCTGTAATTGCTTCCCCGCCCTTGTTATTTTATTGTTGCACTTATTGTTGTCGTCATTGTTGGATAGGACAGAGAGAAATGGAGAGAAGAACGGAAGACAGACAAGGGGAGCCAGGGGCTCACACCGGGATCCTTTTTTTTTTTTTTCATTTCCTTTTGTTGCCTTTTTTTTTAAATTGTTGTTGTAGTTATTATTGTTGTTATTGATGTCATTGTTGTTGGATAGGACAGAGAGAAATGGAGAGAGGAGGGGAAGACAGAGAGGGGGAGAGAAAGACAGACACCTGCAGACATGCTTCTCCACCTGTGAAGCGACTCCCCAGCAGGCGGCGAGCTGGGGGGCTCGACCCAGGATCCTTAGGCCTGTCCTTGCGCTTTGTGCCATATGCGCTTAACCAGCTGCGCTACAACCCAACTCCCTCAAACCGGGATCCTTACACCAGTCCTTGCGCTTTGCACAACCTGCGCTTAACCCGCTGCACTCCTACCACCCGACTCCTGATACTAAGTGTTTTTAACTGAAGTTCTAGGAGTGAACAAAAGACCACACATAGAGGCAAAGAGCAGGAGCCAGGGAGACAGCATCAGCGGTTCTGCAAAGACTCTCATGCCTGAATGAATCTCTGAGGTCCCAGCTTCAGGCTCTGGAACCACTATATGGCAGAGCTGAGTAGTGCTCTTCTCTCTCCCTTTCCCACTCCTGCTCCCCCTCCTCTCATTAAAATAAATTAAAAAGAGGAGGAGGAGAAAGAGAGAATAGGACCTGAGCCAGGTGCTCTGAGAAGCAGGTGAAACTCGCATCCTCTAGTGAAATTAGAGCCCAATTTATACTCAGCCCCAGGTGCCCGCAGGGTGGCTCTCGGACTGATCACAGCACCACCCGGCTGGCCACCACCACCTTTGGAGTGGGCACAGTCCGCCCACCACCACCATGTGGTCCCTGGCCAGCTGCCCTGCTGGGGAGGGCGGGCGCCAGTCATTACTGGTCAGGAGGGAAAGAACCTGGACCTGTTCTGCCCTGGGGAACCTGATTCAAACAGTTTCACATCTGAGTGGTTAGAAGGTAAGAGCTGGGCATGGGTGTCAGGCTGGGTCAGGGGAGCTCCAGCCCTTCCCTAATGTGGGGATGAGGCCAGAGAACCACTGGCTTCAGGCTCAGCAAGTGTCTGGGAGGCGGTGGAGACCGGGCTGTGGGGGAGACTCTCAGCAGCCCCTTCTGACAGTCTGCCTTCTACAGGGAGGTGCCTTTCAGGCTGTGGTTCCACACACTAGTACAGGGCCTGTGTCTGCCTAAGCGCAAAGGAAGCTTCATGGAGGATCCCAAAGCGGTATGTGAGATTCAGCAAAGAGAAAGCGGGTGGAGTCTTAGGTGCATCAGAAAGCTGGGAAGCTTCTGGAAACAGTGATGGGAACTAGCTTGCACGAGGCCAGTAGGGACAGAGAGGTCTGAACCACCTCAGCAATTCCTAACTCCATCATCTAATCTAAGCCCATCACTGAAATTCTGCACTTGGTTGAACACACATCACAGTGTGCAAGGACCCAGGTTCAAGACTCTCATCTCTACCTGTGGAGGGGAAAGCTTCATGAGCAGTGAAGCAGTGCTGCAGGTGTCTGCCTCTGTGTGTGTCTCTCCCACGCCCTCCCTTTCAATTTCCCTGTCTCTATCCTCAATACAATTTTAAAAGCAAAGAAATTCATTAACTGGACTTCACCAAAGTTGCCCAACTTTCCTGCTCACAGGGACACCGTCAGACACATGAAAGACAACTCACAGCTTGGGAGAAAATGTTCGCCTATCATCTGTCCAACAAGGCACTGGTATCCAGAACACAAAGAGAACTCACACTAATCAAAAGACAAGCCAACTAAAAGGGCGGCCAGCATCTGCACGGTTGCTTCTCCAGTGGAAGTCTGTGGCTGGCTGTCTGGCCACATCTGCTTAGGGAAGGCCGAACCAGAAAGGCAGAGCCTAACAAGGGCCTAGTCAGGATGGAGAAGCTGAAACCTTCACACGCTGCGGGCAGAGACATAAAGTGGTGCAACTGGGGAGTCGGGCGACAGCGCAGTGGGTTTAGTGCACGTAGCACAAAGCTCAAGGACCAGCGTTAGGATCCTGGTTTGAACCCCAGGTTCTCCACCTTCAGGGGAGTCGCTTCACAGGCGGTGAAGCAGGTCTGCAGGTGTCTGTTTCTCTCCCCCTCTGTCTTCCCCTCCTCTCTCCACTTCTCTCTGTCAGGTGTCTCTCTGACCTATCCAACAGTGACGACATCAACAACAACAATAATAACTACTACAACAATAAAAAAAAAAAAAAAGGGCAACAAAAGGAAATAAACATTTAAAATAAAAAAACAGTGTTGCAACTGCTTTGGAGAACATTTTGCAAGTTCCTCAAAAGGCAAAGTGTAGAGTCACCAACACACCCAGCAGTTCCACTCCTAGACATACGCCCGGAGAAGTGAAAACACGCCCACAAAGACTTTTGTACACGGATATTCATAACAGTATTGCTCCAAGAGCTCCAAAGGGAAAACACCCAGATGGCCGGCAATGGATGAACAAACAAAAAACTGTATCTCCCTACAATGAAATACTCTTCAGAAGGACTGGAACTGGTGTACTTGGTAAAACGTGTATGTTACAATGTTTAAAGACCCTGGTTCAAACCCCTGGTCCCCACCTGCAGGGGAGAAGCTTCAAAAGTGGTGAAGCAGGGCTGCAGGTGTCTGTTTTCTCTTCTTATCTCCCCCTTCCCTATAGATTGTCCTGTCTCTATCCATTAAATAAATATTTAAAAAAGAAATATCCAGGGAGGGGAGTTGCTTCACAGGCAGTGAAACAGGTCTGCAGGTATCTATCTTTCTCTCCCCTCTCTCCATTTCTCTCTATCTATCCAACAATGATGACATCAATAACAACAACAATAATAACCACAACAAGAAAACAACCAGGGCAACAAGAGAATAAATAAATATTAAATATATCTGTATTTGCAAAATGATAAATGAACCTTAAAACACAAGTCAAGTTTTAAAACTTCACATGAAATGCAAAATATGCAAGTCCACAGACACAGGAAGCCAACTGACTCCCAAGGCTGGAGAGGGAGAAAGAGGGTTGGGAGGCTGGAGCTTCTTCTGGGGCTGATGAAAATGTTGAGAAGTATGATGGCCGAACTACTCTGTAAATATACTAAAAATCTTTGAGTTACAATCTTAGGTGAAGGGCCTGGTATATGAGTTACATCTCAAGCTGCTGGCGAACAACAGAGATTCCACTGTGCAAAACTGAAATACAAATAGGCTGTCAAAAAAGAGAGAACCTCACTCGCCTTCAAAGTCCTGAACTAGGGCAATGAAAACCCAGAGAGATTCTATTACTTAACATTCTAGGTACTAGGTCAGAGTGAAATATTCATGAGGACTGCCACGCTTTCATGCAGAGAAGGCATCTTTAATTGAAAAAAAGACATATCCGCAAGTATCAGAAAAAGAGTTTCTGTAACTCGGGAATAAAACAGTGCTTTCCAGGGGTCAGGCGGTGGCGCAGCGGGTTAAGCGCACATGTCACAAAGCGCAAGGATGGGCGTAAGGTCCCGGCTTAAGCCCCCGACTCCCCACCTGCAGGGGGATCGCCTCACAAGCGGTGAAGCAGGTCTGCAGGTGTCTCTCTCTCTCCCCGTCTTCTCTCTCCATTTCTCTCTGTCCTATCCAACAACGACAGCATCAACAATAATAATTAAAAAATGATAAACAAAATTTTTGTTGCTGGGGCAACAAAAGGGAAAAAATGGCCTCCAGGAGCCGTGGATTGGTAGTACAGGCAGGAGCCCCAGCAATAACCCTGGAGGCAAAACAAAACAAACAAACAAGAAAAAAAAACAGTGCTTTCCATTATATAAAAAAAAAAAATTAAGTTGGATTTGGATCCTGATTATGAAAGTTTACATGCAAATGAATTATTACTGTTCCATCACACACACACACACACACACACACACACACACACACACACACACACACACACACACAGGTAAAAGAGACCAAGTGCTAACACCCATGGCTAAAACACCAGTCTGTGACACATCATAGTATTGAAAAGAGTATGCTGCTACTATTAAGGACTGAGTTTTCACACTCGCTGTCACAACTAAGAGGTGATCCCTTGTCCCTCCCATGCAGAGTGACTCTCCACACAGCTGCCATGGATTCCGAAACAAGAGATGTGTAAAATTTCCCCAAAAAAACCCAACAACATTTTAAAATACTATTTACCAACCCTGAATCTAGTCCTAACCTACAAGTAGACACAAGTACTGATTAGCACAATCTGCAAGCCAAGTAGGAAATAATCATGAAAAATTCAGTACCGTGTGTGTCTATTAACATCCATCAGGCTTTAATGGCCCTTCCACAATTATCGAAAACACAGGCAAGGCACACCCCCATCTGTCGGAAAGAAGTGTGTATCCAACCTTCCCACGAATCTGTGTTCAGCCTCCAGTACTCTGAACGGTCCACAAAACACTGTTCTCTAAGCCCTGGCAAGTAACACAACTCCCCTGATCTTTTTTTTTCCCCTCTATTTATTCATGCAACCTCTCAGACTAAAGGCTTCATAATCAAACACCCGTTCTGAAATGTACCTCCAAGGCAAAAAAAAAAATATATATATATATATATATATATATATATATATATATATATATATATATATAAATTTCCTGAAATCTCCTGAGTCAAGCCCCTAAGAGGTTTTCCCCTTTCTCTAGTTTTACAGGGAATGCAGAAAGCAATATAAGCAGATATTTGCCTGCATAATCTGACTGACAGTACAAAGCAACTGCTTCTACTTAATCGTGTTTCTGTCTATTCCAGCAGGCCCTGGTGTCAGGCGAGAGTTCTGCCAAAGAGGAACAATGAAATGCATTATTATATAGGATGACTAACAGCCCTACAGAACTGTTTGGGGCTGTAATCCCAGGCAGGAAGGCTGCAGCAAGACAGTCTGATATTTTGTAATAACTATTAGCAAAAGTAAATACACTCGCCACCCAGTACCAGTTAAAAAAAAAAAAAAAAAAAAACACCTCGATGTAGTTCATTCTTTAAAAAAAAAAAAAAAAAATGAAGGAGGAGGACAAGCTGGAGACAGCGGAGCAGGGGAAGCGCCTTTGTATCCTGCTGTCTGTCGTCCGAGAGAGGAGCAACTGGCAATTAGCTGCGCCTCTGAAGCCCACGTTTCGCAGCATGTAGAGCAAGGGCTCTAACAAGAGACACCACAGAACAAGGGCGGCCTCCGTGCAGGCCAAATATAGGGTGCGATTCTAAACCGCGGAGCCCTACAGCCTCCGCTTCCTTTTCCAGCCATCGGAAAGCCCTCTGGACACTCCCAAAAAAGGAGGCAGGGCCGGCCAGCAACGCCGCCCAGAGGAAGCCCCTTTCTTCCCGGCTCGCCCCGAGCCCACCCTCCGGATCTCACCACCTGGCTCCGCGCTGGGGGGTGGGGGGCGCGTCTGGGAGACCCCCGCCATCCTGCCAGGTCTCCCCCCTCCGCCCCCACCAGCTCGGTGGGTTCCAGCCCTGGGAGCTCGGCTCACCCTCGTCTCCAGCGCCCCCCCCACCCAACCCACGCGGCATCAGGGCCCGCCCCGCCCTTCCCGGACCCCAGCCCCGGCCAAGGGCCCCCGGAGGGCATGCACCCCCAAACCCAACATCCCCAGACCCCGATCAGCCAGGTCTACACCCCTCCGGAAGGCATGCACCCCAAACTGGGCAACCCCCCAATACCAATCTGCCGAGTCCAGGCCCCCCCCCCGGGAGAGCGTGCACCCCAAAGCCGGACACCCCCAGACCCAAATGGCCAGGCCTTCACCCCTCCGGAGGGCGTGCACCCCAAAGCCGGACACCCCCAGACCCAAATGGCCAGGCCTTCACCCCTCCGGAGGGCGTGCACCCCAAAAACATCCCCAACACCAGTGTGTCGAGCCAAGCCGCTCCCCTGGAGAGCATGCACCCCAAGGTGGACACCCCCAGGCCCCGGTCGGCCAGGTCTACATCCTACTGGAGGGCATGAGCCCCAAACCAGGCACCCCCAGACCCAAATGGCCAGGCCTACACCCTTCTGGAGAGCGTGCACCCCCAAACCGGACAACCCCAACCCAAGCGGCCAAGCCCACACGTCCCTGGAGGGCGTGCACCCCAAGGTGGACACCCCCAGGCCCGATCAGCCAGGCGCAGAGCCCCCTGGAGGGCATGCACCCCCCACGCCGGAGATGCCCAGCCCTAATGTGCCAGGCCCAGGCCCCGGAGGGCATGCACCCCCCAAAACTGGGCATCCCCGAGCCCGGCCGCCGCCCTCGCCGTCCCACGGGTCCAGCCCCACCCACCGGGCCGCCCCCGGCCCCCGATCCCGCAGCCCACGGGCGGGGTCTCCACCCCCGCAGGGCCCCGCAGCCCCGAGCGTGCCCCGCGGCCCCCGCCCTCCCCGCGGGGACTCCGAGCCTGGCCCCGGCCAGGCGGCTCCCGCCTCCGGCAGGGCCCTCGCCCCGCGCCCCCGGCTCCTGTCAGCCGGCGCCCGCACACCGCCGCCCGCCCAGCCCGTCCCGCGGACCCCGCCGGGCGCGCGGCTCACCAGGGCCGAGGAGCTTGAGGCGCCGCCGCCACCGCCGCCGAAGTCCGCGCTGCACAGCCGGCGAAGCCTCCAACCGCTGCCGCCTCCCGCCAGGGTCTGAGCGCCGCGCTGCCGCCGCTGCCCCCGCTGCCGCCGCCGCACGCAGGCCCCGCCCCCGCGCCGCGCCGCCGCCAACCAGCGCCGCCCGCCCGCCAGGGCCACGCCCACTTCCGGGAGGGGAAGCCCGCTTCCACCCTCGGCCCACGCCTCGCGCTCTCTGGCGCCCCCTCCGGCCGTGCCGAGGATGCAAGGGGCCGTGCGGGAAGGCGGGGCCACGCATACGCCCCGCCCCCTGGCCGCCGGGTGGCTCGGTAGCCACACCCACATGCCTTCGGGCCACGCCTACTGTCCTTCGGAACCCCGGTGGGCGGGGGGAGGGGGCGGTCCCAGCTGCGCGAGCTGACCTGCGGGGTCTGCAGTGGGCCTGGTTGGTCAGAGGTCAAGGCCGCTCCTCTGCACCCCACCCTCCTCCCCTGCTGGAAGTCGCCCCTTCACTCCCCCTTCCCATCCCTCACCCCGGCCCCTCCGTGCCACCCCACCCCACCCGACCCCAGGCACAAGCACCCCCAACCCTGTTTCAGGAAACCCTTGCTGCACCGCGCTGTCCACCTGCACTCCCATTCTGCCATCCACCCGCTGCCTCCCGCCCCAGCACCCACCCCAGCCCCACCCGGGGGACTCCACTGCCATTGTTGCTTTCCCAGTGCAGGGCTGGTCCTGGCTTGCCCACGCCCTCCTGGCCCGCTCTGTCCACGCTCCGTCCCCTGCAGCCCCTGCCCCCAGCAGATGAGGAAATGAAGGGGAGAGGGCCCCTCCCTTCCTGCCCCTGGTCCAAGTCCCTCACCCCCACCCTCAGAGTCTGGGAGGCTCGGTGTCCTGGGCGGTCCCCACTCTGGCCTGACTTTCCGGAGCTTTAGCGCAGGAAGTGGGCTTTCTGAATAGCCAGCCAAGCTCTGAAAGACCAAGATACTGGGGAAGCTGGGCCTGAGTCACTGACTCAATACAGCAGGCCTGCTTGGAGAGGGGCCATTTATTAGTAAGTTCTCTTTGCGGCTCAGAAATGGGCTCATTTTTTTTTTAATCTCAGCCCCAGAAATGTATGCTATGAGGCGGCTGAGAGATAGCTCACTTTGCAATGAAGGAGTATGATCCCCAACACCACAGGGGAGCACCATGCACAGCACTCACCGTGCTGTGGTGTCTCTCCTTTCTGTCTCTGTCTGAAATTAAAAGATAAACAAGTCTGGAGGGCTGGACAGCAGCACAGCGGGTTAAGCACACGTGGTGTGAAGCGCAAGGACTCGCCTAAGGATCCTGGTTCGAGCCCCGGCTCCCCACCTGCAGGGGAGTCGCTTCACAAGCAGTGAAGCAGGTCTGCAGGTGTCTGTCTTTCTCTCTCCCCCTCTGTCTTCCCCTCCTCTCTCCATTTCTCTCTGTCCTATCCAACAATGACGACATCACTAACAACAACAATAACAACAACAAGGGCAACAAGATGGAGAAAATAGGCTCCTGGAACAGTGGATTCGAAGTTTAGGCACCGAGGCCCAGCGATAACCCTGGAGGCAGAAAAAAAGAGAGAGAGAGAGGGAGAGAGAGAGAGGGAGTAGGGCGGTAGCCAGCAGGTTAAGTGCACGTGGCACAAAGCACAAGGATGGGTGTAAGGATCCGGGTTCGAGCCCAGGGCTCCCCACCTACAGAGGAGTCGCTTCACAGGCGGTAAAGCAGGCCTGCAGGTATCTATCTTTCTCTCCCTTCTCTGTCTCATCTCCTCTCCATTTCTCTCTGTCCTATCCAACAACAACATCAGTAATAACAACAATAATAGCTACAATAAAACAACAAGGGCAACAAAAAGGAAAAGTAAATAAATCTTATAAGAAAACAGAGTGAGAAAGATAAAGAAGTCTGCCTGGGGCAGGGGTAGATAGCATAATGGTTATACAAACTGTCATGCCTGAGGCTCTGAAGTCCCAGGTTCAATTCCCTGTACCACCACAAACCAGAGCTGACTGGTGCTCTGGTAAAAAAAAAAAAAAAAAAAAAAAAAGTCTGCCTGGTGGTCCGGAAGGTGGCACAGTGGATAGAGCATGGGACTCTCAAGCATGAGGTCTGGAGTTCAATGTACCAGAGTGATGTCTGGTTCTTTCTCCTCCTATGTTTCTCATTAATAAATAAATAAAATCTTAGAAAGGTGTGTTATCAAAGCACTGTCCCAGCAGATGGCTTATTCTTTCTTAGCCTTCATTTCTCTCTCTCTCAAAGGATTTTAATTTTATTCATTTCACAAGAGAGAACTAATACATCACTCTGGGATCAAACTCAGGCCCTCCTTCTTGCAATTCTAGATGCCTACCACTGGGCTACCTCCAGGCCTCCCATAAGCCTCAGTTTCTTTATCAGAAAAATCAGGAAGGACTGGACTGGGGCAATGCCCTCAGCAGGGGCTGCCTTGTGAAAGGCTACTTCCTTGTCTCAGTAGCAGGAGGGTTGAGTCATTTTGTCTCCCAGCAGCCTCTGTAGTGGAGCAGCTCTCCTAGTGAGACTGAGCCCTGCGATCCTTCCAAACAGATGAAGGTGGTGAAGGAATAAGCCAGGCACCCGTGACACACTGATATCACAGACTATTCCGTCCTCGTGATTCAGCAGAAGAAGCCATGCCAAGATGTCCGTCCAGGCCTCGCCAAGATGTGGCCACGTCTAGCAGGGGTCAGTTGAGGCTATGGAGGCTCTGGGGAAATTTGGACCTCTCTCTAACTACCTGGGAGAATGGAAACTGGGAGGGCTCGCCCAGGCTGGCAGTCACTATCAGAAACAGCCTTTCTCTCTGCAAACCCTGTCTCGCGAGTGAGTGGGGCAGTCAGACAGACAGGCAGCCCACCCTCCACTCTTGCTCATGTGAGCCACCCCCTTTGTCACAGGAGTCCATCCTCTCCCTCTCCTTGGAGCCTCAGGCCCCTCTACCATTTTTTGGCTCTCGGGGGAGATCCCACACCACACCACACCACACCACACCACACCACACCCTTCCTGCCCTGCCCTCCTCACGTCTGTGTGTTCCTTGGAATTTGCTTTTTCTTCTGTGAATCTGTCTGATACTACTCTGATAATTCCACCAGTCAGAGAAGAAGCCAGAAGGGAGGAGATGTCCTCCCTTCCCACCCCTGGCCTCGGACAATTCCTTCCTTCCATTAAGCAAAGATGCTGACAGCTCTCGGTGGATTTGGGAAACCAGAGGTTGAGCAAGTGTTCTTAGATGGAGCTGAGAGCCAGTGATGGGAGACACTGTTGCTACTGTTTGTGCGGGTCTCTGCGCCCCAGGCCCCATCTGGGAGCTTTCCACACTCTAAAACTCTGGGCCCCACCTCTCCCCCATCACCCCACAAGCCGCAAGTCTTAATCCTCATCTGTCAAGATGATGGAATTGACACAGCTGGAGGAACCGCAGCCTTCTCTCAGCAGAGACCCCGCCTCTGTCTGCTAGTCCCGAAGATCTGCTTCTGTGGCTGCACGAGGACAGAAGAATGTGGACTTTGGATCCTGAGGGGCCTGCCTTCCAGTTCAGGTTCCGCCACTTACCAGCTGTGTAACCTTGGGCTAGTCTCTCCCCCGTCTCACACATCATTCTCTTCTTTTTTTTCGTTTCATTCTTTTTAAACTTCAAATAGAGATGGAGGAATGTAGGGGTGGGGTGGAGGGGGAATAGCATTAGTGTTCTGTGAAAAGACTCTTATGCCTGAGGCTCTGAAGTCCCAAGTTCACTCCCCTGCACCACTATGAGCCAAAGCTGAGCAGTGCTCTGGGGGGAAAGAAAAATGAGGGAGGGGGAGAGACAACACAACACCAGAGCGCAAACCTGGGCCCCATGCATAGTAAGGCACTCGCCCTACCTGGTTACTGGCAAGCCAGCTCACCGCCGATACTCTTCTCCTACACATAGTGGGGTTCAGACGCATGCTTAGTTCAGAGAATAATTTTTAAAGATTCAAGGATTTTTTTTTTTGTCATCACTGGCACTTGCCTGCTCTGGGATGACTTTTTTAGAGAGAGAGAAAGAGGAAGAGAGAAGAAAAAAAGAAAGAAAGAAAGAAAGAAAGAGGAGGGAGAAGGGAAGGAGAGAGGAAGACCTCACAGGAAAGCTTACCACAATGTGTTGGAAGTCTGGCCCAAACCTGGGTCACACACACACACACACACACCAAAGCAGACACCCTCCCAGTCAACGATCTTGCTGGCCCAAGGAATTGCATTTCAGTGAACTGAGGCAGAGTAAAACATTCCGTTTATCATAAGTGTCTAAAACATTTTCATTCCCTTCTTTCAATGTATTACATTTGTAAAAATTATCTTGGGAGTTGAGCGGTAGTGCAGCGGGTTAAGCACAAGGACCGGCGTAAGGATCCCGGTTCGAGCCCCCGGCTCCCCACCTGCAGGGGAGTCGCTTCACAGGCGGTGAAGCAGGTCTGCAGGTGTCTGTCTTTCTCTCCCCCTCTCTGTCCTCCCCTCCTCTCTCCATTTCTCTCTGTCCTATCCAACAACGACGACATCAATAATAACAACTACAACAATAAAAAACAAGGACAACAAAAGGGAATAAATAAACAGATATTTTAAAAAAGGTTTTCCACAAGACTTTGTCTATAAAAAATTATCTTTATTCATTTATTGAGGACAGTCAGAAATTGAGAGGAAGGGGAGAGATAGAGACAGAGAGACACCTGCAGCCCTGCTTCACCACTCGCAAAGCTTTCCCCCTGCAGGTGGGGACCAGGGTCTTGAACCTGGGTCCTTGCACATTGTAACATATACACTCAACCAGGTGCACCACCTCAGCCCCCTCAATGTATTACTTTTTTAATAATTATTTATTTATTCCCCTTTGTTGCCCTTGTTGTTTTATTGTTGTTATTGATGTTGTCGTTGTTGGATAGGACAGAGAGAAATGGAGAGAGGAGGGGAAGACAGAGAGGAGGAGAGAGAGACAGACACCTGCAGACCTGCTTCACCGCCTGTGAAGCGACTCCCCTGCAGGTGGGGAGCCGGGGGCTCAAACCAGGATCCTTATGGTGGGTCCTTGCACGTTGTGCCACCTGCGCTAAACCCGCTGCACTACGGCTGCCCGACTCCCAATGCATTAATTTTTAAAAGAACCAGAGCATCACTCTGGCACATACAGTGTTGGGGATTAAACTTGGGACCTCATGGTTGGGGGTCCGGTGCTTTATCTGCTGACCTACCTCCTGGAAGGCTCAACTGAACCTGCTGTCTGTGGGGCTCAGGCATGCAGAGCAGTGCTCTAGCGGGCTGAGCCATCTCCTTGGTCCTCATGGGTTTTGTTTTTAGGGAGACAAGAGCACCATTCCCACCACATCTGCAGTGCTGGGGACCTAGCTGAATAAATCAATCTCTCTCACTGAATCCTCTCCCAGAATGCCCACCTCCCAGATCTAAATGATGAAATGCAAAGAGAAATTTCCCATGGTCCTCCCCAGACAACAAGGCCACAGCGAGCCTTGGGCTGCTCCAGACCTCCCCTGGGCAGCTGCCAGTTCCCAGCTTTCTCCTACTGCTGGGGGAGGGGATCCTCTCTTAGAAGCAAGAAGAGCCAGAAGCGCCCCGGCACTCTGCTCCACACCTGCTTCTCACAGAAACAGCCCTAGCATCTCACTGCTCCTGAGTCCAGAACACCCTCTGGACCCAGAGGAGAACTTGACTCTTCCCAAACCAGCCTTCCAAGGAGGGATTTGGGGCCAGGTGCCTGGCTGGGCTGGGAAACCTCTAGTTCTCAGAAGCTGGTGGCTTCCGAGTTGGTCAGTGACAGATGCTGAGTGAAGAGGGGTTTGACGGTCAGGAAAAATGAGAGCAGCTCCAGTTCCCACAGAATGCAGATGGCATGAAGGAGACAGGATTGTGGCCCCTGTGTTCACAGCCTCCTGAGCAAGTCATTTTTCTAATTCTGAGCAAGGAAGGGCATCTGACTCATGTTGCCAAGGCAACCTAAAGCTGAGTGGATTAGCCCCCGTGAAAGTATTACCAAATACTAATAATATCAGATACATGACAGACGGGTGGATCCTCTCGGAATCTCAGTCGACAAGACCCCTAGTCGAGAATAAAGCTCGGGGGAATATTAATATTCACCCTACAGCGCTGTCTCTGGATTCTCACTAGTTTCCGTACTTCTTCTCAAAAAAGAAGTTGGCAATGATTTGATCATCTACAGACAAGATGCCTTTTTATTTAACGAAATGCTTTATTATGATTACTATTATTATTAATAATAATAATAATAAGATAATCCAATGCTCGCAAGCAGGCAGAAAAAGCATAGCAGAGAGAGTTCATGTAGTGCAGTTTGACCAGGGTTTACATTTTGCAAAAACTATTATGCAATGTAACAGGCAAAATGTCCCCTCAGTGGAGTCCAGTGGAAGCGCAGCGGGTTAAGTACATGTGGCTCGAAGCACAAGGACCGGCTTACGGATCCTGGTTTGAGCCCCTGGCTCCCCACCTGCAGGGGAGTTGCTTCACAGGCGGTGATGCAGGTCTGCAGGTGTCTATCTTTCTCTCCCCCTCTCTGTCTTCCCCTCCTCTCTCCATTTCTCTCTGTTCTATCCAACATTGATGACATCAATAACAACAACAACTACAACAAGAAAACAACAAGGGCAACAAAAGGGAATAAATAAAATAAACAAATATTAAAAAAAGAAGAAGAATGTCCCCTCAGCACAAGGCAGCCACAGCCACCTCCCTCCCTACCCCTTCCTTAGCTATGGGAGGCCACCCATCTGTCCTTGTCTCTACAACTTGGACATCTCAAGAATGACCAAATGAGACAGTAGAGGATGTCACCTTTCTGGGCTGGCTGTTTGCACTCAGAATCGGTTCCTGGAGCTGTAGTGACATCAGCACACCTGTGAGGTGTCTGTCCCTGAGTAGCTTCCATGCTGGGAACATATGGTCCCTTGAACTTTCCACCCATGGACAGGTGTGTAGCTTGTTAGGAGTTTAGGGCCCATGATCACTGCTAGTAGAACTGCTTGAGCCATCCACACACAGGATTTTTGGTGTGAACCTAAGGCTTTTTTTTTTCATTTCTGTTTATTTATTTATTATTGGATAGAGACCAAGAGAAATTGAGAAAGGAAGGGGAGATAGAGAGGGAGAGAGACAGAGAGACACCTACAGTCCTGCTTCACCACTCATGAAGCTTTCCCCCTGCAAGTAAGAACTAGGGGCTTGACCGGGATCCTTGTGCTTTGTACTATGTGCACTTAACCCGGTGCACTACTGCCCCCCCCCTTAATTGTGGAAATGTGTAGAGATCAAGGCAGCAAAGAACCTTGGCCCTTTCCCCCACCCCAGGGCTGCAGGATGTTCAGTTCTTTCAACAAGGAACACAGGATAGTCCAGTCCTGTCCAGCAGTGCTCTCTGGCCCTCACGGTGGCGTGAGGCCACCTCATGCCCTCTGTTCCCCTCACCCTCACAGGTTTGACTTCCTGAGCCATCAGCTGCCACCTGTCCCATCAGAAGAGCTCTGGGTCATTCATCTGTTTTCTCCCAGAGGAAGCCTCCCTCCTTCCTCCTTTAAGAGGAGGGCAAATGCTTTCTCCTCAAGGCAGACTGTGAGCTGGGAGCACAGGCTTGGACCCACAGCTGCTCATCTCCAAGCAAGCCTGAGCCTCTCTGTCTGCAGGCCAGCACGCGTTCTCCAGGAACTGGTGACAAGTGCAGTGTGGCTCCCTAGGTATGCCAGCCTTGGCTGCGTCCAGCTAGAGGACAGGTGACAAGCAGCTGTCAGTGGCTCCCTTCACAGAAGGCCAGAACTCCATGGCAGGTGGGGAAACCACAGTTTTGGCACCTCTGTTAGTGTTTAAATTTCATCAAGTGGCGGGGGTGGGGGACAACAGGAGGGGAGACAGTGGAGGAGAACCTTGGCCACAGACAGCCCTGGGTGGGAGTCCAGCTCTGAACTAGCCAGCTGTGTGGCCTTTGATAAGTGACTCAGCCTCTCTGAGTCACAGACTGCTCACTGGGAATTCGAGGGCTGTTTCTCGTTTGAGCCCCTAATACGCAGTAAGCTCCACTATCTCCACTGCTACTTAGAACGCATAGCCAGATGTGGAGCCATCCTCGACTCTGACTCTGACCCTGGCCTGTGACTGGTCTTGGCTGATGGAACCTGGTAAACGTGACATACCCCATGGCCTGGCTGTGGCCTCTGGGTTTGCTTGTGCTGCTCAGAGTTTGCTCCCCGCCCTCCCCCCCCCCCCCACCGTGGGAAGAAGCCCACTGGGTGGGGAGGTATCTGAGGCCCAGTTACTTCCTGTCACCCCAGCTAGCAGCTATTAACCACCAGTTAAGTTAATATGAGTGAGAACATTTTAGACCATCCCACCATGAACCCTCTGACAGAACAAATGTAATAGCAAAGCTAGGCCTGGTCAAGTCCAGCCTCCCAAGTGGTGAGCTAGATGGTAATGTCTAAAGCCACTATTTTATATTGTTATTATTATTTTATTAATAAAATGGAAATACTGACAAGACCATAGGATAAGAGGGGCACAATTCCACACAATTCCTACCACCAGAACTCCGTATCTCATCCCCACACTTGAAAGCTTTACTTTTTTTTTTTTTCCTTCAGGCCTACTGTTGAGGCTATGTGCCTGCACTAGGAATCCACTACTCCTGTAGGCTTTTTCCCCCCATTTTGTTGCCCTTGTTGCCATTGCTGTTGGATAAGGCAAAGAGAAATTCAAAGAGGAGGAGAAGAAAAAGATAGACACCCACAAACCTGCTTCACTGCTTGTGAAGAAATGCCCCTGCAGGTGGGGAGATGGGGGCTGGAGTGGGATCTTTATGCCGGTCCTTGCACTTTGCACCATGTACGCTTAACCCACTGCACTACCACCCACCCCCCAAACTTTCCTATTCTTTATTATTATTATTATTTTAAAAACTTTCTTTTTTTCTTTCTTTCTTTTCTTTTGCCTCCAGGGTTATTGCTAGGCTCGGTGGTGCCTGCACCACGAATCCACTGCTCCTGGAAGCTTTCCTATTCTTTATCCCTCTGGGATTATGAACCTAGGATTTTTTAAAATATATATTTTTATTAATTTATTAATGAGAAAGATAGGAGGAGAGAGAAAGAACCAGACATCACTCTGGCACATGTGCTGCCAGGGATTGAACTCAGGACCTTATGCTTGAAAGTCCAAAGCTTTTATCACTGCGCCACCTCCCGGACCACAGGACCCAGGATTATTATGGGGTGCAGAAGGTGGAAGGTCTTCTGTAATTATTCCCCCACTGCACTTTTTTTCTTTTTTGCCTCCAGGGTTATCACTGGGGTTTGGTGCTGCCACTATGAATCCACTGCTCCTAGTGGCCGTTTTTTTTCTTTTTTCTTTAATTTATTTTCTCTTCATTTCATAGAACAGAGAGAAATTGGGGGGGGGGGAGATAGAGAGAAAGAGAGAAAGGGCCAGGCGGTAATGCACCAGGTTAAGTGCACATCCTACGAAGTGCGAGGACAAATGTAAGAATCCAAGTTGGAGCCCCGGCTCCCCACCTGCAGGGCGTCACTTTGCAGGCGGTAAAGCAGGTCTTTCTCTCCCCCCTCTCTGTCTTCCCCTCCCATCTTAGTTCTCTCTGTCCTATCCAACAACAACAGGAGCAACAGCAACAAATACAACAATAACACTTGAAAAAAGATGGCTGCTAGGAACAGTGGATTTGTAGTGCTTGCACTAAGCCCCAGCAATAACCCTGGAGGCAAAAAGAAAAGAAAGAAAGAAAGAGAGAGAGAGAGAAAGAGAGAAAGAAAGAAAGAAAGAAAGAAAGAAAGAAAGAAAGAAAGAAAATAACAATAGAGAGAGATTTGCAGACCTGCTTCACCGCTCATGAAGTGTCCCCATTGCAGGTGGGGAGTAGAGGCTTGAACCTGGGTCCTTGTGTGCATGTATCCTTGTGCATAGTACTATATGCACTTAACTGGGTGAGCTCCTGCCCTGACCCCTCTTTTTGAAAAATTTTTTAAAATATATTTATTTATTTGTTCCCTTTTGTTGCCCTTGTTGTTTTATTCTTGTAGTTATTCTTGTTGTTGTTACTAATGTCGTCATTGTTGGATAGGACAGAGAGAAGTGGAGAGAGGAGGGGAAGACAGAGAGGGGGAGAGAAAGATAGACACCCACAGACCTACTTCACTGCCTGTGACAGACTATGACCCACATAGTCAACGACTGCCACCTCTCCAGATTCAAAGGAGGTCTCGAAACTTTACATCAGGCTCAACCTGACGCTGTTGACTGGCTACGGAAGAAGGGCAAACGCTAGAAGAAGAAGAACTGCCTGTGAAGTGAATGCCCTGCAGGTGGGGAGCCAGGGGCTCGAGCCGGGATCCTTATGCCCGTCCTTGCGCTTGGCGCCACATGCACTTAACCCGCTGCGCTACCGCCCGACTCCCTGCCCCCTCTTTTTAAATAAAATATTTTATTTATTATTTAATGAGAGAGATATTAGATGGACACATAGAGAAATATCAGAGCCTTGCTCAGCTCTGACTGTTGGTGGTGCTGGGGATTATTCTATTGCCTATTCCTTTTTTTAAATTTTACTTATTAATGAGAAGAAAGAACCAGACATCACTATGGTACATGTGCTGCCAGGACTGAACTTGGAACTTCATGCTTGAGAATGCAATGCTTTATCCACTGCACCATCTCCTTCACCACTGAAGCCACTAACTCTTTGAGGATATTTGTTACACAACAACTAGCAATTAACACAGAGCCCTGAGCCTGCCAAAGAAATTGAGCAAGAGCCCAGGTTCAAATCTCTAGTCCCCACCTTCAGGGATGCTCTGTGTAGAAGCCATGACAAGGATGACAGATGTTGGTTCTTTTTCTTTTTTAAAAAAGATTTTATTTATTTATGAGAAAGATAGGGGAGAGAGAGAAAGAACCAGACATCACTCTGGTACATGTGCTGCCAGGGATTGAACTCAGGAACTCATGCTTGAGAGTCTAGTGCCTTAGCCACTGCCCCACCTCCTGGACCACTGTTGGTTCTTTTAAAAAAAATGTTTTTATATTTATTTATTTTCCCTTTTGTTGCCCTTGTTGTTGTTTTGTTGTTGTTGATGCTGTCATTGTTAAGACAGAGAGAAATGGAGAGAGGAGGGGAAGACAGAGAAGGGGAGAGAAAGACAGACACCTGCAGACCTGCTTCACCCCCCTGTGAAGCGACTTCCCTGCAGGTGGGGAGCCGGGGGCTCAAACCGGGATCCTTAACACAGGTCAGTGTGCTTTGCGCCATGTGCGCTTAACCCGCTGCGCTACTGCCTGACTCCCAGATGCTGGTTCTTTATGGATGTCTGCATCTGTCTGCTTCCACCTGGCATTTATTCCATATGAGAAAGAGAGTTTCACATGGGACAGAGAGACAGACAGAGTGAGACTAGCCTGAGTACCACTCTGGCATACGCTGTGCTGGGGATCGAGCTAGGAACTTTCGACCTATAAATCTATGCTCAACCAGTTGAACTATTTTCCTAGCTGCAACATTAAGTCTTTTGGGTCCCAGAGTGCCCACAATGCCTCTTTAAACCAAGCTGCATCTTTTTCAACCAGAGGCCTCCTGTTTGGTATGATTCCTTGCAGTACATGGCCTGGGAAGGGGGCTGGGGGAATTCCGGCAGCCCAGGAGGTAGCACAGTGGCTAGAGTGTGGGGCTTGCAGGCACATGGTCCCAAGTTCAGTCCTTATGACCACATGTGCCAGAGTGGTGCTCTGTCCTGTCTCTTCACCTTAGTCTCATAAACAAATAAATAATATGATATTTTAATTATATTATATTTTCATAATATAATATTTTTATTAACATTTAAAATATTTTATTTATTTATTTTATTGGCTAGAGGCAGATAGAAATTGAGTGGGGAAGGGAAGAGAGAGAGAAAGAGAGAGAGACCTTTATCACCACTGCTTCATCATTCATGAAGCTTCCCCCCTGCAGCAAGGTAGTGGGGGCTTGAACCTAGGTCTTTGCATATTGTGACATGAGCTTTCAGCCAGATGTGCTACCACCAGGCTTCTAAATAAATTAGCCAATAAAAAAAAGAGAGAGAGAAAGGGAAGGAGTCGGGTGGTAGCGCAGCAGACTAAGCGCACGTGGCACAAAGGGCAAGAACTGGCATAAGGATCCCGTTTCGAGCCCCCGGCTCCCCACCTGCAGGGGAGTCACTCCACAGGCGGTGAAGCAGGTCTGCAGGTGTCTGTCTTTCTCTCCCCCTCTGTCTCCCCCTCCTCTCTCCATTTCTCTCTGTCCTATCTAACAATGACGACATCAGTAACAACAATAATAACTACAACAGCAATAAAAAAGACAAGGGCGGGAGTCGGGCGGTAGCGCAGCGGGTTAAGCGCAGGTGGCGCTAAGCACAAGGACCAGCGGAAGGATCCCGGTTGGAGCCCCCGGCTCCCCACCTGCAGGGGAGTCACTTCACAAGTGGTGAAGCAGGTCTGCAGGTGTCTGTCTTTCTCTCCCCCTCTCTGTCTTCCCCTCCTCTCTCCATTTCTCTCTGTCCTAGCCAACAACGACGACATCAATAACAACAACAACAACAACAAAAACAAGGGCAACAAAAAGAATAAATAAATAATTTTTTAAAAAGTTTTAAAAAAACCAAGGGCAACAAAAGGGAAAATAAATAAATAAATAAATAAATAAATAAATAAATAAATAAGTAAATAAATAAATATTAAACGGACTACCCCCTCAAAAAAGGAGAGGTTCTGTAATGGCCCCTAGCCTTCAGGGCTGGCGCCCAGGGTCCTTTAACACCCAGGGCAAGGAGGTTCTCCTTCTCCTGCTCTTCTCTTGCTGGCTCACCCTGCCCCCTTTCCCTCCACCCATTTGGTGGGAACCAACCACCCAGCTCCTTGACCCGCCCACACGCTCTTTATCCAAGGGCGGCTAGAAAGTGAGCCGGCTTCTGGGAGCCGTCTGTGGCCCCATCTGTTCCTGTTTCCCTCAGGGCAGGTCTCACAAAGCTCTTACTGATGGCCCAGTGGCCTCTCCATAGCCTCCCTGTGACTGATCGATCCCATCTGCCCCAGGGCCTGGGCTGTCAAGTCCCTGGGGGACAACAGGAAGAGCGAGTGGGAGAACTGGCCAAGCCCTTCCTCCCCTCGGAGGTCAGCAAGCCAGACGAAAACAAGCCTCAGTGTGTAACCCCGACAGTGAAGCAGTTCTGGTGGACATGGGTTGGGGTGGCCCATGGAAGCCTGTTTTGATTTCTGTATTTCCCAGAGCTGTGCTCTGTGGCCTTGGGCAAAACCTTCTGCCTCTCTCGTCTCCATTTCCTCCACTCTAGAAGGGGAGAGAAGCAGGGTGCTGGCATGGCTAAGTACTGACCATCACACTCTGCCAAGCATCCCAGAGTGACACACGGCCAGAGTGTCTGTGTAGCTGCTGGATGGCACAGCTCCTGACACACGTGCTCTGCCCACAGAGCTGTCTCGTGCTGGCTGGAGAACTGTCTGACACTGTGAACACGCTCTGTATCTGGGCTGGAGACAAGGTAGCCACAAGAAGCTCAGAATGTGGCAGGGGGAACAGGGTGTGAATTGCATTGTACCATGAGTGTATATGAGAAAGAGAGAGAAGAGAGGAGAGGGTGGTTATGCAAAAAGACTCTCTAGCCTGAGGCTCCAACCTCCCAGATTCAATCCCCACCACCACTACCATAAACCAGAACTGAGCAGTGTTCTGGTGAATAAAAAATAATAATAATAACAAAATAAAAATTAAAAAAAAGAAGAGAGACACCTGCAGCACTGCTCTACCCTCCTGCCTGCAGGTGGGGACTTGAACGTGGTAACATGTGCACTCTACCAGATGCCCTACTGTCTGGTTTCTAAAGATTTATTGATATTTTAATTTTTTAAATGTTTATTCCCTTTTGTTGCCCTTGTTTTATTGTTGTAGTTACTGTTATTGACGTCTTTATTGCTGGATAGGACAGACAGATGGAGAGAGGAGGGGAAGACAGAGAGGGGGGAGAGAAAGATAGACACCTGCAGACCTGTTCACCGCCTGTGAAGCGACACCCCTGAAGGTGGGGAGCCGGAGGCTCGAACCGGGATCCTTACGCTGGTCCCTGCACTTTGTGCCACCTGCGCTTAACCTGCAGTGCTACCGCCCAACTCCCAATATTTTTATTTTTAAAGTCTGAAGTCCTCCTTTATTTTGGATAGAGACAGAGAGAAATTGAGAGGGGAGGGGGAGATTATAGGAAGAGAGACAGAGAGACACCTGCAGCACTGTTTCACCACTTGTGAAGCTTCCCCCCATGCAGGTGGAGACTGGGGGGCTTGAAACCAGGACCTTGCTCAACCAGGAGCACCACCACCCAGCCCCCTCCTAAAGATTCATTTCAATAAGAGAGACCAGAGCACTGCTCAGCTCTGACTTACGGTGACACTAGGGATGAGGATTGGAGCTGAGGGTTCTGAGCCTCCGGCTTGCCAGTCTGGTGAGCTACTGGTGAGCTATTTCCCCGGATCAAGAACCAGAGTTCTTGCCTCTGGGAAATCTCTCTGTTCTGGAAGCCCAGGCTGCCTTCCAGAGTGTAAGGGGGTGCCGCAGGGTAGTGGTGGTTCTGGGAGGGGGTTTCCTCACTGTCTGGCTCAGGCCTTCTCCGTCTCACAGCCTCTCCCTACGCAGACTGGGCCCAGCCTGGGCCCAGCCGCCCGCAGCCCGCTGCCAGCTGCCTGCCCAGCTGTCTGTTGTAGCAGATGTTTGGCCGTGCCATGGCAACGCCAGAACAGGATGTACCTCTGGAGCTCAGCAGGGACAAACCCACGCTTGCAGGCCTGCCTGCTTCCCGGGGGATGGCCGATGGGGGGCAGGGGGCGGGGTGCAGACAACGCTGGGTCCAGGTCTGGGACCAATGATGCTTGTCTCTGTGGAGAGGCAGAGCCAGGGTCCTGGGGTTGGGGGGTCAGCAGTAGGGGAGCAGCACATGTGTGCGCATCCCGCTGAGTCCCTCAGGGGTATTAAGGAAGTAGGAAAGGGCAGGGTGTTGATGCCCAGCAGGGACCCTGTGCAGAGGTCATCCTGCCACTTCCGGGTCACAGCCAAGGTGTGGGCCAGAATCTGTGCTAAGTTGTCTATTTGGCAAATGATACTTAAACTGGGGGCATCTTTTTTTAAAAAAAATTTATTTATTTATTTATTTATTTATTTCCTTTTTGTTGCCCTTGTTTTTATTGTTGTTGTAGTTATTATTGTCGTTGATGTCGTCATTGTTGGACAGGACAGAGAGAAATGGAGAGAGGAGGGGAAGACATAGGGGGAGAGAAAGACAGACACCTGCAGACCTGCTTCACTGCCTGTGAAAGGACCCCTCTGCAGGTGGGGAGCCGGGGGCTCAAACCAGGATCCGGTCCTTGTGCTTTGTGCCACATGCACTTAACCCACTGTGCTACCGCCTGACTCCCCATCTTTTTTTTTTAAACTGATTTATTTTATTGCCACCTGCATTGTTGCTGGGGCTTGATGCCTCCACTACAAATCCACTGCTCCCAGTGTCCATTTCTTCATTTTTTTATTTTTTCCTTTCTATTTTATTTGATAAGACAGAGAAATTGAGAGAGGAGGGGGAGATAGAGAGGATAAACACCTGTACCACTGCTTTGCCACTCAGGAAACTGCCCCTCCCCCCCCCCCCCCCCCCGCAGTTGGGGAACGCGGGCTCAAACTCAGATCCTTGTGCATCAACATAACGTGTACTCCGTCAGGCGCACCACCCTGGCCCCCACCAGGGCGTCTCTTGACATTCATCACAATACCCGATGACGTGACTTCTGTCTTTCCAATGGGGAAACTGAGGCATGGACAGACTGAACCCCCTGCTCCAGGTCAGAATAGGCTTGTTAGGGCAGGAGACCCAGGCTGGATGTTGTGCTGGGTACTAAACTCAGGGCTTTATGCGCACAAGTCCAGTGCCTTACCTACTGAGCCTCCTCCCGGGCCACTGTACACCTCCTTGGGAGAGGTGCTCCCCTACCAGGGAGTGGGTCCTCCTAGTTCTGCCTTCTGCAGCCTGCTCCAGCATCAGTACCAGGAGGGCTTCCCTGGCCTACATACAAGTAAGCACACAGCCCATCACACCCCCACACCCCCAGCCTCAGGCTGCCACCTCAAGGGGCCAAGTCAGCCAGAAGCAGCCAGCTGGAAGAGCCTGCTCCCTGGCCTGGAAGGGGTGTCTGGGTTTCGGGGACAAGTGTGCTCCCTTAGACTGATGTGGGCGTGGGCTCCTGAGAGCACCTGTGGAATGTGACGGGACGCGTGGGATTGCCTTGCGTCGCACTCCCACTCAGTGGTTTCTAAACTTGACCATTGGAGGCCCGAGAATCCATGGGGGCAGGTGGTGCCCTGGGCCCCTCTCAGGACTCCGAATCATCCCTATGTGCCTGTCCTTGCCGATCCTGAACTGGATCCTCAGTGGCTCTGTTTTTTTTTAAAAAAACAAAACAAAACACTTTTTTTCCCTCCAGATTTTATTTATTTATTAATGAGAAACATAGGAGGAGAGAGAAAGAGCCAGACTTCACTCTGGTACATGTTCTGCTGGGGATTGAACTCAGGACCTCATGCTTGAGAGTCCGATGATTTATTTATCCACTGTGCCACCTTCCGGACCACAATAGTTTCTTTTTCATTTATTTTATTATTTTATTTTTAACTTGCTTTTTTTCTATTTTTAAATATTTATTTCCTTTTTGTTGCCTTTGTTGTTTTTATTGTTGTTGTAGTTATTACTGTTGTTATCGATGTCATTCTTGTTGAATAGGACAGAGAGAAATGGAGAGAGGAGGGGAAGACAGGGGGGGGAGAGAAAGACAGACACCTGCAGACCTGTTTCACCACTTGTGAAGTGACCCCCCTGCAGGTGGGGGGCGGGGGCTCGAACCAGGATCCTTAGGCCGATCCTTGTGCTTTGTCCTTGCACCACATGCACTTAACCCACTGCGCTACCGCCCGACACTTTCTTTTTTAGTATCTTTAGTTATTAGGTAGAGACAGCCAGAGATCAAGATGGAAGGAAGAGATAGAGAGGGAGAGAGACAGAGAGACACCTACAGCACTGCTTCACCACTCGCAAAGCTTTCCCCCTGCAGGGGCTTGAACTCAAATCCTTGTGCACTGTAACATGTGCGCTCAACCAGGTACACACTGCCCAGCCCCGCAAAAGTGTCTTGGGGGGCGGGGGGGGGGGTGGAATCATCCCACTTAGCCTCTGCCTTTCTTGTTTGTTTTTACCAGAGCACTGCTCAACTCTTGTTCATAGTGCGGGGATTTAACTTGGGACTTTGGAGCCTCAGGCATGAGAATCTATTTGCAGAGCCATTTTGCTATCTACCCTGCCCTGTTGTTTTATTGTTTAACCTAAGCACTGCATAGCTCTGGCTTAGAGCACTGCCAGGGGCTGAACCTGGGACTTCTGGGGCTTCAGGCATGAGAGTTTGTGGATTAAACCACTGTGCTAGCTCCATGACCCTTAATCTGCTCTGGTTTTATAACTGATAACAAGCCCTGACCACGATTGGTTTCCAGTATAGATTTATCTGGAAAAACTCGATGTGCAGGTAGGTGAGCGTGAGCTGCCTGGCTGGACTGTCTGGCTCCGGTGTAGTAGAAACCCGCCCACCCCCAGAGTGCTAGTGCAGGGCGCAGGGGGCAGGGCCGGGCTGGGGGGTGGGTGTGGGGGCAGGGCCCTGGAGGGCAGTGGTCATACCAAGCCTTGCAGCCCCCAGTGCTGCGGTGGGGCCATGGGACTCAGTCTTCCCCCCTGGGAGGTGAGCGTGTGTGAAGTCTGGCACTCAGGCAGAGGCGAGTAAGAGAATGAGAGGCTGATGAGACTGCTTAGCTGGGAAGACACCCGCTTCAGCATGTGCAGGAGGCAAGTTCAAGCCTGGCTCTCGTGGCACTGGGCAAAATGTCTGGGCTTTGGTGTCTTGTCTCTGTCCCTTTCTCGTTTATTATTTATTTCAAGTTTTCTCTCTATTTAGCAGAGTACTGCTCAGCTCTGGCTTATGGTAGTGCGACGGGTTGAACCTGAGACTCTTGTAGCATGAGAGTCTCTGTTCTTTATTGGATGCAAAAATATGTTAGGAAAAAGAGAAAAGGAGCAAGAGGCCTGGAAACTGACTTACATATAGCTCACATGGTGGTCCCAGGAGAGCCATGAGTCTCTTTGTGTAACCATTATGCTATCTACACTCGCCCAAGTTATTTATTTTTGGATAAAGACAGACAGAAATCGAAAGGGAAGAGACAGAGAATGAGAGAGACAGAGAGACACCTGCAGACCTGCTTCACTTCTCCTTAAGCTTCCTCTCCATAGATGGGGAGTAGGGGCTTGAACCCACGTCCTTGTGCATCATAATGTGTGTTCTCAACCAGGTATGCCCACCCTCCAACCCATTCCTTTCTTTTTCTTGCCAAAAAGGTCAGCCATTGGCAGAAGTACCCAACCAACTTCAAGGACACGATCCAGTCTTGGCCACTGGTAGTCATCAAAGCTCCTCGGTCCCTTGTCAGCAACTGAGTGGCTTAGGCGTTTTCTTGCCAGCACACCTCTACACCCAAAGTCTAACTGTCACTCTGGGGGAACTTGGGGTGGCGACAGAATGATGAGTGTTGGGGTGGGGGCGATACTTCCTCTTTGGCTCTGACTGCCCAGAGACTATGTAGGGAGGCGCTGGGCTGAGCCGGGCACCGAAGGGCACAGCAGACTCCCCAGCAAAGGCTGTGGGCGCAGCCTCCCCGTGCACGAGCTCACAGGCCACCAGGCTTTTACAAAGAGGAAGTTTATTCTTGTCACAGGAAGCACACAGACTCTATACAGTACACACCAACAGAAGTAACAACAACAAAAAAAGTGCATTTTGCATCTTCTACTGCAAATTCACAGTACAAAAGAGACTGCCTTTTAAATAGATAATATGTATTTATAAAAAGAGAAACACAATAACAACATCCTTGATGCCATGTGATGCACTGGAGCCCACGGTCGCTTCTGAAAACCGCATGGCAACTCGTGGTGTGGAGTTGGGCGGCTGTACCCGCATTCTGCTGCAAAGAGCTCAGGGTGCCAGCAGGAGGGGGAGGTGTAGGGTTTGGGGGTGTAGGGGTGTAGAGGTGTAGGGGTGCTGATAAAATCTCTACCGGACAAGAGTACAGTTGTGTGATGGGGTCAGAGGGGCCAGGACAGCGGCTCCCATGCCACACCCCCCGGCCAGCAAACGGTACTCCGTTCTTTCCTCACTTCTGCAGGACGGAGGGTGAGCAGGGCCTGTCCTGGCTAGTGACTCTCCCCCCAACCCCCCGCCCCCAAGTCAGACAGGCAGGGTGACCGGGCAGGTTGGCTCCACCTCAGACCCACCACCAGCCACGAGGCAGAGTCACATTGCAAAAGGTGAGGGCACAAAAGTGTCCCACAGTATTTGTAAACTAGTTATAAGGCACTGGGTTGTGAAACAAGAGGTCCGGTGTAGGGGCGAGGGAGGAGGAAGCAGAGCCAAGAGGGGAGCAGGCAGGCAGGTGGGCCGAGGTCTGTGCAGAAAGACTCCTGCACACGAGATGGAAGCCAGGGCACCCAGGAGTGCCAGGGGAGCACTGCAGAGAGTGCCCCGGGCCATTCAAGGGCATCCTCTCTGGTGACACAGGGCATGCAGGAGAAAGGGTGCACAGGAAGGTAGGAGGTGAGCTGGGCAGCACACTGAGGTGCCCGGCGTTCAGGGAGACCCACGGGACCCTGCACATCTTGTCCTGATCAGATGCCACGCATTTCCCGGCCTGCCCCGCACTCATGTGCGGTGATCTGGCTGTGCTTCCTGCACTGGGGAAGCCCTGCCAGGTGACAGCCGGTGAGGAGGGCTGGATGTCCCCCTCTGGACACCTCGGCAGGCGAAGTGAACACTGTGATCTGGTCCCAGCGTTTTCCCCACTGGGCCAGACAAGCACAGGAGACGGGGCTCCCTTGCAGCAGGCAGTCCAGCCTCTGCCACCTTGGCCCCATCCTGTGACCCTCCCGGGCTGGAGAATGGTCTGGAATGCTGGTTACCGGCCAGCTGGCTGGGACGCCTGGGGAGGAACCTGCCTCGTGGGCTGGGCAGAGCCACCAGGCCATCCCAGAGATCAAGGAGACAGGGAAGACTGAGAGCCAGGAACCTGATTCTTAGAGGAGTTCATGTAATGAGGGACTTTGCACCAAGACCCTCAAGTATCTGTAAGGCCAAAAGCTAAAGCAGAGGTGGGCAGAGTCAGGGAGAGCTGGGTCTCCCCCCTCCCCCCACATCTAACAAAGCTCGCTCAGCAGACATCCCTTTGGGGGCAGGGGAGGGGAAACTGAGGCAGACCCGCGAAGGCAGCTAGGTGCATGGGGCATCATCACACCAGTTTAGGAAACGTTCCTCAAAAAGGGCTCTCTGAAAACAGCCCTGGATGACTTCTGTGCCTTCAAGCCCTGCCTCCTCCTCCCCCAGCACCAGTGTGTGGGGCAAGAGGCCATCTCCCACGGGGCACTGCTGCTGCCTGGGTACAGATCTTTGCCGAGGTGACCAAGCCTTGTCAGTACTTTGCACTTTTCATTTCTCCTGACCCAGGGGCCAGCCAGCCCAGAGAGGATGCTTGGTGGTGGTCTGGTCTGGTCTGCGCCCACGTCTATATACTAGCTGGGCGTCTGACAGCAAGCAGGCGGGTTTGCCAAAAAGCCAGAGACCCAGGCGTCTTTGCGATTCCCCACCAGCCGGCTCCTCGGATCAAGGAAACTACGGTTTTCAAGATCAAAGTCTCCCCCACTACAGCGCATGTGCCCAGGGACCTGGTTCAGCGCAGGCCCTTCGTCCCCAGACCAAGGAGACTATTTGGACATGCACACCGACCTGCTGCGTGACATGTGATTTGGCAAAACACACTGCACTTGACATGCTTCTGAGGCCCTGCTTTCATTGGCGGGGTGTGTATGGGAGGGAGCTGCAGGGGCTCCAGGATCCTGGCCACTCGAGGCCTTTTGAGGTGACAGCAACTGACAGCAGTGGGAACATCAACCGGAAGCAAAATGATGTGTGTGTGCGCGCGTGCACGTGCGTAAGAGAGAGAGAGAGAGAGGGAGAGAAAGGACACTCAGGGAGGAAGAGGTCCCAGAGGCAGAGGGTGCTTGACAAAACTCTACCTAACCCTCTCTGAAATGTGGTCTGCTGCTCTGGGGCACACCCAGCTCTGACCAGTGGGAGACTTGTTCCCCTGCTTCTGAACTCGGGTGGTCCTCAGAGGCTCCTTGGTTTCACGCTGATGATCTGACTGGCCTGGCTGACGAGCTGTAGGTGGGCCAGCTCCAGCCTCAGGCCTCTCCCCCTCCACACACACGGGGGTCTGGCCAAGGCTGGGTCCATGCTGGGGAAGGGTCTGACCTTGGGGTGCAGGGGCAGGAGAGGCCTTCAATCTGTTCAGTTCCTCCTGGGCGGGTGAAATCACACCAGGGGTCAGCAGGGTTTCGCTGTCATGGGACGGGTGGTGGACGCCTCTTGTGTTTCTGGCCTCTCTGAGTGAATTCTCTTCACTACCCTTTAAAGATGTAGACACCGCTCTGAGCCTGTGTGGGGTTGGGTGCACAGATGCTCCATTCCTCCTCCAGCACAGCTCACGGGAAGAGCTGGAGGGGAACGGGAAGCAGCGATGGGACTTGGAGGCCACAGGAAGCAGGAGCTGTGAGCTGAGCATGGCCCGAGGTGTAGCGGGGTCCCTGCACCGGGCTGAGGCCTTCCCACTGCTGCCCTTCCTCCCCATCCCAGGGCAGCCCCTCGGCTGTGATGGCTCAGGACCCACCACCTTCAGCTACAATGTCATCTCCACTCAGCGCTGAGCTGGCTGTGCGGCGGCGACACTGCCGTTTCACACTTATCAGGGCTCGACCACGATGACCCAAAGAACCCGTTTCGGAGAAAGCCCTTTCTCTAGGAAGCATTCTTCCCTGGAATGGGGCGTCGCTGCACCTTCAACACCAGATGTGTGGCAAGGACAGAGGTAGGACGTAGGTGGCCCCCCCACGAGGGCCCCCAGGAGCATGGCCGGTGGCCTTGGTGACAGCGTTGCAGGAATACTGGGGCTTAAGCTCAGATCTGCAGGTGGTCCCTGAAGACACATTCTTCTCCACAGCACACGGCTGGGGCGTGGGGTCTCCTGTGTCCCCTTTCCCTCCCGGGCTGCGCACCGGCTAATCTGGCTTCTCCTCTCTGTGGCCAGTGTCAGGGGGGAGGGGGTAGACAGGAGAATGCCAACCACCTAAGGGACATCCAGCCTCGGTGACACGAAGGAAGAGGTCATCGCGTGGAAGCGGGGGTCAGCTCTTGCTCGCTCGTGAGGGGCTCTTCGAGTTTTCGGGGGCGCTTTTCCCTGATGACCGGGAGGCCGGGGTGAGGCTTTGCAAAGGTTCCTGGGGCTCCTGCAGGGGGAGAACCGCCTCCCCCAACTTGGCGTCCTGCGAGTCGGCCACAGTGGACGCCCCGGCCTCACTGGACAGGTCCTCCGTGGAGAAGTCGAGGCTGCCCAGTTTGGCCAGGGAGTGCGAGCGCTTCAGCGGGGACGACAGGGTGAGGCCGGCCAGCCGCAGGCGGGTCTCGATCTCCTGCGCCCGCTGCCTCACCAGCCCCGGCCTCCCGCGCACACTGTGGAGGCTGTCGCTGCTGGAGCTGCGAGTCAGGTTGGAGCTGAGGGAGGACGAGGTGGGCGTGTAGCAGACAGTCTTCAGGAAGTCCTTGGAGAAGTGGCTACTGTGGTCCGGGCGGCTGGGGCCGGGCAGGGGGCTCCTGACGGGGGGTGTGGGCTCGGGGTCCAGGCCGGGCTCCGGCTCTGGGCTCTCCTCGGGGATGCAGGCCTCCAGCCGCTGGCCCAGCGGCTCCATTGGCCCGGCCTGCAGCCGCTCCAGTTCCTTGGTGTGTTTGCGCACCAGGCCGGCCCGCTGCAGCTGCATGATGGACTCCTGGTGCTGCATCAGGTAGCTGTTGGCACTGGGCCGCTCGGCCTCCTTGCAGAACAGCAGCCGCAGGTCCTTGGCTGGCCGGGCGTCTTTCCTGAGCGCCGGCTCCCCGTCACAGTGAGCATTCTTCACGAGGAGGGATTTGGGCAGGGCTTTTGGGGTCTCTCTGGAAGGTTCCAGCAGGCTAGCGGGGGGCTCCAGGGCAGCCCTGGCCCCCGGTGCAATGCCATCCGGTCTCCTCGAGCCCGCCGGGAACGGGCACGGGAGCGTCTCGGTTGGACCCGGCACCAGCTTCTCCGGAGCCTGGGGCCAGCTGGGGGTGTGGGCTACAGGGGAAGAGGTGAGGTGGGACAGGACGGTGGGCTGGGTGCAGATGGCGGGGCCCCCGGGGTGTTCACTGCAGTCCCCGGAGGCCTCAGAGGCCCTGCTGGCTTCGGGGTACATGCAGTCGGCACAGGATCTGTAGGGGGGCTTCACTTTGTTGAGGATTCCAAAGATGGCATCGTGCTGAAAGAGGACAAGAACATGGTGAGACAGGGTCACCTGCTGGGGGCCCCATGGCAGGGGTGAGGCTGGACAGGAGCTGAGATGCTGCACAGAGACGGTGTTGGTCACTTAGGCCTCCCTGCTCAACACCCAGCCCCCCCACCCCCACCCCGCAAACCAGGGTGCCCCACCCTCATGGCTCTGAAGGGGCCACGGCAGCCTGTCCGCCCAGCCAGGCCTCTCTCTCCTTTGGGGGGAGCAGCTACGTGGTAGAGAGCCAGCCTCCCCACCATCCCTAGTTCACTGCACCACAAGAAGGAAAAGGCTATGTGTGTGTGTGGGGGGGGGACAGGACAGAGATGGACCAGCTAGCCCTGTGAGAGGTCACCCCTAGACGGGGCAGCTCTAAGGATTCACAGGGGCGACTAAGCATCTGTGTGCAAATCTGGATTAAAAAAATGATGTTTTTTGCAGTGCCAGGGCCTCACACATATTGTACCCCATGGCCTCTGTATGTGTCTGCTCTCTTACTCTCTCGACTTCTGATACAGAGAAAGGAGAGACAGAGAGAGAGGAGGAGAGACACTGTAGCACTCTGGAGTCTCGCCTGGTACCAGTCATGGTGTTCCCATGTGGTACCGCCAGGGCTTAAACCTGGGTCCTCGTCAAACCACAGTGGGATCTTGGTTAGGCTTCCCCAGAAGCATCTACAAGTGAAACTGTCTGCCTGGGATCTGCTTAAGATGGCCTGGGGCCGGGGGGACACAAGAGAACAGAGGTGAGAGTAGGTGTTGGGGTCACAGGCAAATTCGGGTTCACATTTCACGTAACTGGAGGAAGATAGCGGAGGAGACAGCACAGCGTCAGAGCACAGGACCTGCAGGCCTGAGGCCCAGGATCAGAGCCCAGCATCACATTTTATGAGACCTGGTCTCTCATTAAAAAAAAAAAAAAAAAGGGAGTCGGGCGGTAGCGCAGCGGGTTAAGCGCATGTGGCACAAAGCTCAAGAACCGGTGTAAGGATCCCGGTTCGAGCCCCCAGCTCCCCACCTGCAGGGGAGTCGCTTCACAGGCGGTGAAGCAGGTCTGCAGGTGTCTGTCTTTCTCCCCTTTTCTGTCTTCCCCTCCTCTCTCCATTTCTCTGTCCTATCCAGCAACAATGACAACAATGATAACTACAAAAAAAAAAAAATACAAAACAAGGGCAACAAAAAGGGAAAAATAAATAAATAAACATTGAAAAAAATTAAAAAAAAACAACAACAGGGAAAAATAGAAACAGGCTGGGGGGTATGAATCAACCTGCCAAGGCCCATGTCCAGTGGAGAAATAATTGCAGAATCCAGAACTTCCACCTTCTGCACCCCCAAAATAATTTTGATCCATATTCCCAGAGGAGGAGAAATGTTAGGGGAAGATGACCAGAGGCTATGAACTCCAATTGCATCAGGACCCGGAGAGAAAAGGGGAAAAAGGAAGGTCATTTGGAAGTAGTCATAGGTGTAGGTGGGACTCAGAAAGGAAGGGAAGGCAGGACCATAGGGCTAAATGGGCAAATATATATAATATAGATAGTTCTAGAAATAATAGCCCATGTCTGTGAGAACTACTGCAGTTTCGAATGGATGGGATAGGGACACAGAACTCTGGTGATAGGAATGGTATGGAATTGGATCTGTTACCTCATGATTTTGTAAATCGATATTAAATCACTAATAAAAATATGTAAATAAAAATATAAGAGGACTGGTGAATTCAACATAATGATGACCCATTCATAGGGGCCTGATGGTGGCAAACCCAAGTGAGTGCATATGTATCATGTGCAAGGACCCAGGTTCAAGCCCCTATTCCCCACATGCAGGGAGGAAGCTCCTTGAGCAGGTCTGCAGGGGTCTTTCTCCCTCCCTCCCTCTCAATTCTCTCTATCCTATCAAATAAAAATAGGAAAGATATATAATTAATTAAAGAAATTAAAAAAATAATAGAGGGGGTGGGTGGGAAACAGCTCATCTAGTAGAGTACCACTCATGAGGCCCTATGGTTCAAGCCCCGGTGCCACATGGGAACGCCACAGATGGCCAGAGGAGGCCCCTGCCCTCGGGTGCCATGCCCACCTCGAGGTCTGGGGGGCAGCCCCGCTTGCTGTTGTTGCTGAGAGTCTCTCTGTCCAGCAGGCTCTGCTCAGCGCCCGGGGCTTCCTCCAGCTCCACGGCCTCTGCGGCAGGCGGTGAGGGGTTGCTCCGAGGTTCAGGGCTCCCGAACTGGAGCTTCTTCCTCACGGGGGCCCTCCTGTGGGGCCCAGGGAGACCCTCCAACAGGGCCTCCCTCTCCAGTTCCCCCAGCTGCATGGCACAGGGCTCCTCCTCGGGGGAGCGCAGGAGCGGGTCCGAGAGTCTCCGGAAGCAGCAATGGAGGCTGGGCTGGGTGGCACTGTCCCAGCAGGGAGGCCGGGGGGCGTCCAGAGTCTCTGGCGCAAAGTCCCCATGCTCCCTGAGCTGCTGGAGGCTGCTCTCCGTCTGCGGGCGCCATAGCTTGTTGTGTCGCTGTTTGCTGCAGGAACGGAGGGTGGGGATGATCAGGGTTCCTGGGTCCCCATGGAGACCGAGGGCGGGGGGGGGGCAGTCAGCAGAGGTCAGGGGCCCCACGGGTGGGGGGGGAGCTAGGCAAAGCCTTAGTCAAGTGAAGCCTCTCTGCTCACCTGTTGCCAGGATATGCAAGCACAGGAAGACCTTGGTAACCTTGTTACAGAGGTGTGAAGGGAATCATCTATGTGTATGTATATATATATATATATATATATATATATATATGTTATTGGATAGATAGAGAAATTGTGAGGGGAGGCAGAGAGAGAGTGACAGAGAGACACCTGCAGCCCTGCTTCACCACTCATGAAGCTTTCCCCCTGCAGGTGGGGACAGGGGCTTGAACCTGGGTCCTTGCGCACTGCAACTGGTGTGCCACTGCCTGGCCCCTGAGGGAGTTTTCTTTTTTTTTTTTTAAAGATTTTCTTTTTTTTTTTTATATATTTATTTTATTTATTTATTCCCTTTTGTTGCCCTTGTTGTTTTATTGTTGTAGTTATTATTGTTGTTGTCGTTGTTGGATAGGACAGAGAGAAACGGAGAGAGGAGGGGAAGACAGAGAGGAGGAGAGAAAGATAGACACCTGCAGACCTGCTTCACCGCCTGTGAAGCGACCCCCCTGCAGGTGGGGAGCCGGGGTTTGAACCGGGATCCTTATGCCGGTCCTTGTGCTTTGCGCCACCTGTGCTTAACCTGCTGCGCTACAGCCCGACTCCCCCCTGAGGGAGTTTTCAAAGGTGGCCAAGCTCATGGCAGAGACAGGGCCCTTGGCTCATATGTCCCTCCTTGTCTTCATATCTCTGTTCAGGCGCTGAGGATGGAACCCAGGGCCTAAGGCGTGCAAGGCCTGCGCTCTACCAGCTCTGCCACTTCCTTGGGCTCTGGGGGCTCAAGATTTCAAAAGCAGCCATGTGGGGACCGTGACCATTCATGGTGTCTCAAGTGTAAGGGGACCCCATGGGACACTGGGCAGGCAGGGATGGCCCTGCAAGGGGACACTGAGGCTGGCCTTGGCTGTAGGGGACAAGCAGAGTGGCCCCTGGAGCTGACTTATGAGAGGCCTGGCACAGGGCTCTGCACTGAGTAGCCACCTGGGGAAGGGGCCACCCCTGTGCCTGGGCCTGTGTGGCATCAGGGTCCATGACACTGTGTGACAGAGACATCCTGGGAGCCACTGCGAGCCCCAGGCATAGTGGACTACTCTCTTTTTTATTTATTTATTAGACTGAGACATAGAGAAATTGAGAGGGGAGGAGGAGATAGAGAGGAAGAGAGGCAGAGAGACACCTGTAGTTCTGCTTCACCACTTGTGAAGCTTTCCCATGTTACAGTCCTTAGCACTGTAACATGTGCGCTTATCCAGGTGCGCCACCGCCTGGCCCCCGCAGTAGCCTTCCCAAATTGGCTCCCCACTCTCCGGATGTTGAGAATACATGTTTTACTGACTGTAAACATGGGAATTGTGGGCCATTTACATACTTAGCATATGGCTGACATCATCAGCATAGGATCTGTATACATGACGTGCAGCATAGGACGTAGACTCGTGAGGAATTGTGGGAACTAAAAGCTACTGAAAGGAGAGTATGACTGAAATTCAGCCCTTTCTGACCTTTGGTTCCTGTTATTGTTGACTGCTGCTCCTGTCTCCTGCTTCTCTGGGACCTGCCCGTCCTGAAGCTTGTGAACTTTAAAGACTCCTGGCTCTTGCCGTGTGGCTGGCAAGCTTTGACTGTCTTGTCTATTTTCCACTGCAGTTATTATATATGATATGTAATTGGAGACCGAGGGCAAGATAGAGAGGGAAAGAGACAGAGACAGAGAGACAGTTGCAGCCCTGCTTGACCACTTGTGAGGATCGGGGACTTGAACCCGGGTCCTTGCGTACTTTACCGTGCGCGCTTCACCAGGTGCACCACCACCTGGCCCTTCCACTGCGGCTTTGATGTATGTTGTAAACCTGCGGCTTTTATAACCCCCAGAAAAAGTGCCTTGTAGTTTTTATTTTTACAATATTTGGCGCCTGATGGGGGAGCATGACCCCACCACCCTGAGATTTAAAAGTCTTAGGCTCTACCGAGCTAGCCAGAGGCGGCGGCAGGGAGAGCCCGAGGGGCCCGATGGGAGGGGGCCCTGCCCTCCTCACCTGCTGGTGGGCAGTCACCCACCTGGCGTCCAGGATGCCCTCGTACTCGGACAGCTGCCGCATGAAGCCAGCGTTGGGCCGTGTGATGCTGCGTCTCTGCTTCACGTAGTTGTAGGCCTTCTCTAGGGGCCAGCCAAACTCCTTCATGGCATAGGCGATGACCGTGGATGCTGAGCGGCTCACGCCCATCTTGCAGTGGACGAGGCACTTGGAATGGTTCCTCCTGCCAGCCAGGGGGGATGGGGGGAGGGGGACAGAGCTCTGACCACTCCGTGCGATCACCCCAAGGCTTTTTTTTGTGTTTTATTTTTGGCCTCCAGGGTTATTTCTGGGTCTTGGTTTCTGTCCTACAAATCCACTGCTCCTGTGGCCATTGTTTCCATTTTATTAGAGAGAACAGAGGGAAATCGAGTGAGGAGAGGAAGAATGATACCTGCAGACTTGTTTCACCATTTGTGAAGCATCCCCCTTGCAGGTGAGGAACAGGGGCTCGAACCTGGATCCTTGTGCAGGTCTTTGCACTTCATACTATGTGCTCTTAGCCAGGTGCACCCCCCCTTTGTTTTTAAAGTGTGGGGGGGATTAATGGTGTACAGTAAATGCAGTTCTTGGTCCATGTGTAAAGTTTCTCCGTTTTCTGCAAAACACTCTCACCCCCAGCCTAGGTCCTCCTCCACCATCAGGCACCAGGGCCTGAAAGCCCCTACCGCACCCCAGTCCTTTCCTTCGGTGCAAAACACCAAACCCTGTCCAAGTTCTTTCTTATAAAAAAAAATTATTTTATGTCTTTGTTTCTTGGATATTCACAGCCAGAAATCTAGAGGAGCAGGGGAGATAGAAAGGAAGAGAGACAGAGACCTGCAGTCCTGTTTCACCATTTGCGAAGCTTCCCCCTGCAGGTGGGGACCGGGGGCTTGAACCTGGGTCCTTGTGCACTAAAGTGTGTGAGCTCAACCACTTGTTCACCCTCCCCCCCAGTTCTACGTTCTGTTTCCCATATCTGTTTTTATTTCTCAACTATGAGTGAGATCATCCCATATTCATCCTTCTCCCAGTCATCTATTTCTCTCTTCAATTTGAACATAAGAGGGGGTACATAGCATAATGGTTATACAAAGAGATTCTATGCCCTAGGCTCCAAAGTCCCAGGTTCAATTCCCCCCGCACCACCATAAGCCAGAGTTGAAGAGTGTTCTGGTCTCTGTATCTTTCTCATTAAAAATAAATGAATAAAATATTTTTTAAAAAATCGAACACAAGAGACCCTACCTCTCACCTTACCTATCTCCCATCATCACTAAAGGTAGTGGTGTCACCACTAGAACAGCCCCACCTGCTACTGACACACACACACCACAAGGTGGCTGGCTTCAGGGGTCCAGGAACCAAAGGTCTTGAGGCCCTTTTAGACTTGCTGCAAACCCTGAATTCATCTCGTCACTCCATCCTCCAGGGTCCTGATGTTCATATTCTCACATCCGCAGACTCCCTCTGAGGGGAATGGCTTCCCTGCAGAGCCCAGCAGGTCACAATGGGAACGGCACAGAGTAACCCCTAACCGGGCTGCCCGCAGAGACAAAGTGGGCATCTTTCCACTGTCTCCAAGCTGGGAACAGGACCCCCTGCCTTTTTCTTTTACTTATTTCATAAGACAAAGCATGAGGGAGAGAGGACCAGGGCAGTGCTCTGGCATAGGTGAGGGCCTAGGATTGAAGGCAGGACCCCAGGCTTGTACATGCAGCGCTGTACCCACTGGGCCACCTCCTGGGTCCAGGCAGCTTCAGGGCTGCAGAGGGACAGCTGGGAAAAGGGGACTCAGTTGTGAGGCCCCAGAGATAGAGGCACTGGGGTGGGTGTGCAAAGCACAAGGACTGGCTAAGGATCTCAGTTCGAGACCCCGGCCCCCACCTTCAGGGGAGTCGCTTCACAAGCAGTGAAGCAGGTCTGCAGGTGTCTGTCTTTCTCTCTTCCCTCTCTGCCTTCCCCTCCTCTCTCCATTTCTCTCTGTCCTATCCAACAACAATGACAACAATGACAAGGGCAACAACAACAACAAAAGACCCCCCCCCCAAAAAAAAAAATATATATATATAAAAAGAAATAAGGCTAGTGGTCCGGGAGGTGGCGCAGTGGATAAAGCACTGGACTCTCAACCATGAGGTCCCGAGTTCTATCCCCGGCAGCACATGTACCAGAGTGATGGCTGGTTCTTTCTCTCCTCCTATCTTTCTCATGAATAAATAAATAAATAAATTGTAAAAAAAAGTTTTTTAAAAAAGAAATAAGGCTAGAGGCATAGCTCACTGGGGAAGTTACATGCTTTGCCATGTGTACGACCCAAGTTCGAACCCTGGCACCATGTGGAAGATGCTACAGCACTGGGAGAAACTCCTGTGCTACAGTCTCTTTCTCTCTGAAAGAAAGAATATAAAATGGCCCAGAGTCATCAAATCACACACATCCAAGAATGATGATGGTGGGGCAACAACCACAACAATAACAACAATGGTCCACCACTTACAGCTGATGATGATAATGATAATGATAATAATAAGTGGTCCTCCAGTCACTAACAGCTAGCAGTAACAACAACAATAATAATGAAGGGGGTACCAGTCTGGAGCAGTTCCTGGAGCCAGGAGGTTCCCGTGTCTAGGCTGCCACCCTGGGGTCCCTGCCCACTCCCGGGCACCCTGGGGCCCAGCCCGCTCACTTGGCTTTGTTTATAAAGTGATATGCCTCGTTCCAGTGGGCAAGGAGGTCGGTCGTCTCTTCGTCATAGACTCGGATGTTGTGATACGCAAACAGGCCGGGGAAAAAATTGTCGATTTCTCTCGTGACATTCAGGATGTAGTCCACACTGCAACGAGAACGAAGCAGAAATAAGAAGCAGGCCTGGGCGAGCGGAACAAGACACCACAGGGACCAGAGAGGCAAGAACCGGGCCTGAGAAGCCACCCAAGGCCCATTCAGAAGGGGAATGTGCTGTTTGTTTAGTTTCTGGATTTACTCAGTGCCTTCTATAGGATGATATGTTGATAATAAAAATGGTCCTTCTTAAAAAGAAGGCACAGTTTCAAGTGGAGTTATGAATGGCAGCTCTGGACAGTAAATACGTGTATTCCTTAAGTATATCATCAACCGCTCTGAATGTTTTCAAACTCCTAACCCTTAGAAATAGACAGAGGCTTTTTTTTTTTTAAAAAAAAAACTTCCATTTTCAAAAGGAGAATGTGTCTTTCTCATTATTTTTGTCCTTGGGGCTAGCCTTCAAGAGAGTCTGTAAATAAGTCTATTATTTGAAAGGGTCCGCTAAGCCAGATCCCACACTTCTTTTCCTGGAAGGCCAAAATCATTTAACAAGTTAGAAAACATCTCCACTAGATTCTGTGAGCATATACCTAGAAAACCTTTTCAAAAATAAGTTTCAAAGTGAAGTGTTCCTTGCGCGAGAGAAAGCACGAGACGAAATTACCAGACGCTTGGAGAAAACTCTCTGTTGGAAGGACACAGCTGAACCAGTCAGTTGTTGTAAAGATATGTTTTAAGATTTGTTTAGTCTTCATTTTCAAATGCAGCAATTCCAGAATGACATCATATCAGAACCACAGGACTGGGATTCTGTGGCTTAAAAAAAAAAAAGTCCAGGCGCTTGTTTTGCGAAGGTCGAGATTTAAACTTTTTTTTTTTTTTTTTAAGTTATTCCTATTGCTGAATTGCTGAACCTTTCTCAGGCTAAGAGAGCCCTGCACTTCTGGCCAGTGCTAAGGGGTCTGGTGTGAGGTTTCCGCTGGACTCAGAGTCTGGCCTCAGAGACAGCAGGAGCAGGGCAGGGGCCAGAGTGTCCCCACGGGGGTGCTCAGTGGGCTGGGGACGGGGGTTGGGGGGAGGATCGGGGTGGGAGGCTGGTGACCTTCTTAGCCCCCAGGTTGGCCAGTCCCAGTGTGATACTGAATCTTTCTCTCAGTCACAGGCAATCGCACAGAGAACCCCTCACAGCCATAAATGACTCTGGGGGTGGTGTTATAAAGCAGGTGTTTGGCTGTGCAAGCAGCCGGGGGTAGGGTGTGAGGGCCTGGGGTGCCAGGCGTCCACATGGGGGACAGGGGAAGGTGGCGGCAGACTCACCCTGAGCCCTGCAGCTCCTCCAGATTGGATGCATTCCATTCAGAGCCCTGGGGGACAGATCACACAAACCCCCGTGAGTGTCACATGGCAGCCTTGGTGGCCTGTGGGGGTGGGGGCTTCGTCATGGGCCCTTGCTTCCGGAGGGCACAGAGCAGCACCCTGCCCCTGTCTCCCCACTTCCTGTCTGGAGACCCTGGGTGGGGAAGGGTGGGGGCACAGGGGTGAGGGTGGGTCTGTAACCAGAGGTTCTAACTTCTGACCTCTCGTCCAGAAAGTGTTCCTGCAGGACTCAAAAAAAAAAAGCCACCCAGAGGAAATACCTGGAATCCACGCGAACACTGATGGCTATTTACAATCACAGAACAGTGGAGATAACCAGAGGCTTTAGCCAAGGTCTTACCCAGAGGAAACTGGTCTACCAGGGACCAGGTGGTGGTGCGCCTGGCTAAGTGGATGTGTCACCACGTACAAGAACCTGGGTTCAGGCTCCCACTCCCCACCTCCAGGGGGTAAACTTCACAAGCAGTGAAGCAGTGCTACAGATGTCTCCCTGTCTGTCTCTCTCTAAGCCCCTCTCTGTCCCAAGGAATTAAAATTAAAATTATTAAAAAAAAAAAAGGACAAAACTGGTCAAATAAATGAGGACAGATAGAATAAAATCATTAAAACGGATCATCCCTCAAGAGTGTACTACATGCCACTGGCAAACACCACACGACAAAAAGATAGTGTAGGGAGTCGAGCGGTAACGCAGCAGGTTAAGTGCATGTGGCGCAAAGCCCAAGGACTGGCGTCAGGATCCCGGTTCGAGCCCCCAGCTCCCCACCTGCAGGGGAGTTGCTTCACAGGCGGTGAAGCAGGTCTGCAGGTGTCTATCTTTCTCTCCCCCTCTCTGTCTTCCCCTCCTCTCTCCATTTCTCTCTGTCCTATCCAACAATAATGACATCAATAAAAACAACAATAAAACAATAAGGGCAACAAAAGGGAATAAATAAATAAATATTAAAAAAAAAATTTTAAAAGAGTGGTCCGGGAGGTGGCACAGTGGTAAAGCTTTGGACTCTCAAGCATGAGGTCCCAAGTTTGATCCCCAGCAGCACATGTGCCAGTGTGATGTCTGGTTCTCTCTCTCCTCCTATCTTTCTCATAAATAAATAAAGTCTTTTTTTCAAAGAGTCTCTTTGCATAACCATTATGCTAGCTATCTACCCGGATCCCTACCCCTTCCTAGCTTTTTTTTTTTTTTAACACTTTATCTTTTACAATATCTTATTTATATTAATGACAGAAATACAAAGAGGAAAGAGAGAAACACACACACACACACACACACACACACACACACACACACACACACACACACAGAACTGCTCAGCTCTGGCTGATGGTGGTGCTGGGGACTGAACCTGGGACTTCAGAGCCTCGGCCATGGAAGTTTTTTTGCAGAACCATGATGCTGTCTCCCCACCTTTCTTTCTTTTTCTACCAGGCTTATCTCTAGAGTTTGGTGCTTGCATGATGAACACACCACTTACTGCTCCAGGTGGCCACTTTTTCCTTCCTTTTCTCTTCCTTCCTCCTTTTCACTTTCTTTCTCTCCCTTCCTTTTTTGACAGGGCAGAGAAATTGAGAGGGAAGTGGGCGAGAAAGAGAGACACCTGCGCTCTGTCTCACTGTTTGTGAAGCTCCCCCCTGCAGGTGAGGACTGCTGGATAATCAACTACTATTTTTTAAATGGTCTTAGAGAACAAACCTCCATTTCTGGGCATGCGAACAACATGGGAAAGAAAAACCTGGCGCTTTGCTTTGAGGAAAGACGGGAGCCCCAAAGAGCAGAGCCACTGTGAAATCACCCCATCAACTTCTCTTCCCGAGGGAGGCGGGAGGCGGGAGGCGGGTGGGGGAAGGAGGCCTCAGGATGTGGGGCCCTGGCAGGAAAGAGCAAGAGGGTGCTGGCTGGATTTTCACATTCAAGGGAGAGGCTCAAAAGAAAAATTCCTTTAGTATCTCTCATGGAAAAAGTGACATAAAGCACCAAGCCACAGTGAAAAATAAGGAAGAAATAAGTAAGGCTCTACAAGGGCTGGGACGCCCCCTAGTGGAGGGACGCGTGGGGAAACGAATTCTCAGGGAGGCCAAGGCCCAGCACTCCCTAAGAAACAGGTTTAGGGGGCCTGGCAGTGGGTTAAGCGCACATGGTGCAAAGTGCAAGGACCGGCACAAGGATCCCACCTGCAAGGTGAAGCAGGTCTGCAGGTGCCTATATTTCTCTCCCCCTCTGTCTTCCCCTCCTCTCTCCCTTTCTCTCTTTTTTTAAAAATTTTTTAAAGTTTTTTTTTATTATCTTTATTTATCCATTTATTGGATAGAGACAGCCAGAAATCAAGAGGGAAGGGGGGGACAGAGAGGAAGAGAGACGAAGAGAAACCTGCAGCACTGCTTCACCACTTGTGAAGCTTTCCTCCTGCAGGTGGGGACTGGGGACTTGAACCTAGGTCCTTGTGCATTGTAACATGTGCGCTCAACCAGGTGCGCCACCATCTGGCCCCCATTTCTCTCTGTTCTATGCAACAACAACAACAACAATAAACAACAAGGGCAACAAAAGGGAAACAATGGCCTCCAGGAGCAGTGGATTCATGGTGTAGGCACTGAGCCCCCATGATAACCCTGAAGGAAAAAAAAAAAAAACAGGTTTGAAGGGGGTAGCATAATGGATATGCTAAGAGACTCTCATGCCTGAGGCTCTAAAGCCATAGGTTCAGTCCTGGACACCACCATAAGCCAAAGCTGAGAAGCTGAGCAGTGCTCTGGTAAAACAAAACAAAATAAAATAAAATAAACAAAAACAGGTTTGCAGGGGGCCAGGCGGTAGCACAGCTGGTTAATAAGCTCACACATTACAGTGCACAAAGACCCAGGTTCAAGCCCCAGGTCTCCAGATGCTACTTCCTGGCCCCAAAATAGACAATTCTTAAAAACAAACAAACAAACAAACAAAAAAAACAGGCATGAATAAATATAAATGCAAATCAAAACACATGAAATATATTTAGGAAGCTAAGTGTGTGTTGTGACATCCTGGAGAACCATTAATTACTTCCTTGGTCAATCAAGAAAGCCAAGCAAATAAATACATAAATAAAGCCGCTCGAGGCTTTGAGCAGCACACGCCTTCTGCTTTCCCTGCAAGTGACTTCGGGCCCTGCAAGGACCACCACCCTCTGGGGCCACCACGGCCTCGAGCGTGTGTTTTCTTGTCTGTGTCTCGTCCTGTGAGGCTGAGCATGCAGACAGGCTGAGGCACTGAGACTCGGTCCCACCACCAGCTGGCCGGTCATGTAGGGAGTGGGGCTCGGCCTGGTGGTGAAGTGCCCAGGAGCTCACATCAACCTGACTTCAGTAGCAGGCCTTCCGCTGTCCTCCCTCCCACTCGGCCCAGCTGAAGGTGCGTTCCACAGACACTGACAGCACCGAGAGGACCTGCAGGGTGGTAGTGGGCAGCCCGGTGGGTAGAGCCAGGCCCTGCAGGCCTGAGGCCCTGGCTTCTCTCTCCTCCTTTCATATGAGGCCCCTCTGATAATGAAATCCGCCTGGGCTGCCAGGTCGGGAGTGAGGAGGGGAGGGGAGGCTGTGTTTCAGGGGTCTGATAGTCCTGCCTAGTGCTCCCCAGCCTCGAGGTGCCCAGGCACAGTTCGGGCCGGCTGGGCTGGCTCCCTTGAGGAGCTAGGGGTGCTGGTGCTCAGTGTCTGGAGCTAAGTGGAGGAGTCTCTGTGTTAGAGGCTGGGAGACTCCGAAACAGCCGCCAGCTGACTGTGGGAGGTGCTTCTGAATAACTTCCTTTTAAAAAAAAAAAAAAAAAAACAATTTATTTATTCCCTTTTGTTTCCCTTGTTTTTATTGTCGTAGTTATTATTGTTGTTATTATTGATGTCGTCATTGATGGATAGGACAGAGAAAATGGAGAGGAGAGGGGAAGACAGAGAGGGGAAGAGAAAGACAGACACCTGCAGACCTGCTTCACCCGACTCCCCCGCAGGTGGGCAGCCGGGGGCTCCAACCCGGATCCTTACGCCGAACTTTGCACTTTGCGCCACCTGCGCTTAACCTGCTGCGCTACTGCCCGACTCCCTCTGAATAACTTCTGAGGTTCAGCTGGGAGCCAAGGCTCAAGGCTTTGTCTTGACAGCAAAGCAGGGAGAGAAGCTGCAGCCGGAGCCGGGAGCACACACAGCATTCAGGGGTGAGGCTCTGGGAACTTGAGAGCTCTTCCCTCCGATCTGCCACGAGCTTCAAACAATCAAGATTTTACTGGAATCGAGAGGCCTCTCACTGGGCAAGGCGCCTGCCTGGGTTAGAGCCCCGACAGCACAGGAGAGGTGTCGTGGAGCCCGGGGAAGCTCTGGGGTCATGGCATCTCTCCTCTTGCTTTCTCTCTACCTGAATGAAAATGTTGGCCCGCAGTGGTGAAACGGTGCATGCATGAGGCCATGCATGAGGCCCTACTCACCCCACAAAAGGAAAAAAAAAATCAAGAACTTTTGTCTCCCCAAGCCAGATTCTGCCTCCATGTTCGGCGCCTCTTACGAGATAAAGATGATCGAAGATGAGGGAGGGCTTGTCCATCTGTCCCAGGATGAGCAGCATCTCGTTGTCGATAAACTCCTTGAACTCTTTCAGGTTGCAGTTCATCTGTTGCTCCAATGCGTTGCGGATCTGCGGGGCACAGTGCATTAGGAGTGCGGCTCGTTGGAGAAGGCGGTGAAGGCAGAATGGGGCCTGGGGCTTCCCAGAAAGGCTTCTGGCTTTTGTCATTGTTTAATAAAGAAGAAACACCGGCCCTCCAGACCCAGCAAGCGAGCAGGTGGCAGGGACCCGAGGCAATGCGGTCTTTCCAGCCAGCAAGCTGACTCCCACGGGGTCTTTCCTACCGAGCTTAAAGCCCTCAGGCCTTTTCACATAAATAATAAATACACTAGGGGCCAGGCGGTGGGTGGCACACCCGGTTAAGCACACATAGTATGAATTGCAAGGATCTGCACAAGAATCTGGGTTCGAGCCCCCTGCTCCCCACCTGCTGGGGGATCGCTTCACAAGTTGCCAAGCAGGTCTGCAGGTGTTTTTCTCTCTCCCTCTCCTCTCTCAATTTCTCTCTGTCCTACCCAATAAAATGGAAAAGTGGCCTCTAGGAGCAGTGGATTCATACTGCTGGTACCGAGCCCCAGTGATAACCCTGGAGGCAAAATAAATAATAATAATAATAATAAAACAGTGGAAACCTGAAATCAGAGTCATCTTACTATGGAGAGTATCATAATAAGAATTGAAAAGCAAATAAACAAAAACCAGTGTATTAACACAGTGATCATAGATGATTCTAAAATGGTGATTTTAGGAGCCGGGCATTGGCACACTGGTTGAGCGCTCATATTACAGTGCACAAGGTTCCAGGTTCAAGCCCTTGGTACCCACCTGCAGGGAGGAAGCTTCATGAGCAATGAAACAGTGCTGCAGGTCTCTCTCTCTCTCTCAAAAATTTTATTTATTTTTTGCCTCCAGGGTTATTGCTGGGGCTTGGTCCCTGCACTATAAATCCACTGCTTCTGGAGGCTGCTTTTTTCCATTTTTGTTGCCCTTGCTGTTGTTATTATTGTTATTGTTGCTATTGCTGTTGTTGTTGGATAGGACAGAAAGAAATCGAGAAAGGAGGGGAAGACAGAGAAGGGGAGAGAAAGACAGACACCTGCAGACCTGCTTCACCGCCTGTGAAGTGACCTCCCTGCAGGTGGGGAGCCGGGGGCTCCAACCGGGATCCTTACACCAGTCCATGTACTTTTCACCACGTGCGCTTAGCCCGCTGTGCTACCACCTGGCCCCAGATTTTATTTATTTATTTATTTATTAAAAAGAAGAGAGAGAGAGAGAGAGAGAGAGAGAGAGAGAGAACCAGCCATCACTCTGGTACATGTGCTGCCAGGAACTGAACTCAGGACCTCATGCTTGAGAGTCCAGTGCTTTATCTACTGCGCCACCTCCCGGACCATTCTCTCTCTATTCTTTATCCTTCCTTTTCCCTGTCAATTTCTCTTCATCTCTATTGAAAATAAATAAATACATAAATAAAACTACTATAGTGGTGACTTCAATCTCAGACCTACTTAGCTGGCCGTGGTTGAACAAAAAGAAACTGGAAAAGAAAAAAAAAATGTGAAGGGCTATATTTTGGGAAACAGGATAAGGCAGCCCGGAAGGCAGGTTTCTCCCATGAAGGACAAGGGGTCGGATGGTCCCAGGGAAGACACAGTTGGGGGAGGGGGCAAAGGGGCCATGGGAGCCTCAGCAGATGGGAGCGGCTGGGGGAGCTGCCAGGGCGGGGGTGGGGTGGCTCATAGGGCACCCGGCTTTAAGGGAACCTGGCTCTAATGACCGTGGTGCTTCCCGCTAACGGGCAGGGGAGACCCAGGGGGGAGCGAGGCTGGGCCCCTGCCCGAGGGAAGAGCCTTACTTCCTTGGAGGTCACGTTCTCCAGGTCCTGGCTCATCATGATGCTCCGAAGCTTGGCTTTGATGAGACGTTCGGTCCTCTCCCCTTCAGTCGGCCTGAACAGAGAGGGTGCTGAGGAAGGGGCCCTCGGTTGCTGCCTGGCACCAGCCAGCCAAATTGTGGGTGTGTGGGACCTCCATGGGCGTGGCGGGAGACACGGGGCTCCTGCTGAGCCTGAAAACACACACATGCACACACGCACGCAAACACACACACACGGACAGCACACGGACGCCAGGAGTGGGCAGGGAGCAACAGGGCTGTGAAGACTCAGCCAGTCTGCGAGCACTCACTGTGGCCCTTCCCTCCTCACTGGGACCCTAATCCTGTGTCCCCAGAGCTCCACACCTGTCCTGGCTGCTCCTCCACAGGTGGCAAGTCACCCTTCCGCTAGATGCCCATGGCGTGTCCCCACCGCACCTTCGCACCCCCGCCCCTGCCCAAGGCAGCTGCCGGCCTCTCCCTCTGCTGAGGCCTGGGACCTCAAGGGTCTCCTGGAATCTGATGGAGGCCATGGCCCTGCATTCTGCAAACCCTCCTTCCTCTCGTTTTATTTATTTAGTTTTTTTTTTCCTGAAGTGTTATTACTGGGACTTGGTGCACACTACTGGGCTGTGTTGCCCACCTGCCTGTAGCCACACTACTAATCAATTGCTTCTAGAGGCCATTTTTTCCATTTTGTCGCCCTTGTTGTTGCTATTGGATAGGACAGAGAAATGGAGAGAGGAGGGGAAGACAGAGAGAGGGAGAGAAAGACAGACACCTGCAGACCTGTCTCACCACCTGTGAAGTGACTCCCCTGCAGGTGGGGAGCCGGGGGCTCGAATCGGGATCCTTACACTGGTCCTTTCTCTCTGCGCCACGTGTGCTTAACCCGCTACACTACTGCCTGGCCCTCTATTTAGTTGTTTTGTTTTTTTTTTTAGAAGAAGATTTAAAAAAACTTTTTTTTATATTTATTTATTTATTTATTTATTTGTTGTTAAATAAATATAAGAAACATTGCAAGAAGACTGGCTGCAAGAGGACTGGCTACAGGATGCACCCCAGGATCCATAATACAGCATGGCAGAATCAAAAAAAAAAAAATCTGATTCACAGAACTTCCCCCCCCCGAATGAATGTCTTATGCTATGACTGGCCAGTTGTGTTTTGTGAGTGAGTGAAAAAAAAAAAAAAATTGAGTGAGTTGAGTGACCAAAATTTTTGTATGACCCATTGTGCTCAGAGTACTCTGAAAGTTAACTGACTTTATATCAAACGGCTGGACGCAGCCATGGTTTCTGGAGACATCCAGAAACAGTCCAAAAATTGTTCATTCCCCCTTTTGATTTCTTTTTTAAGTCTTGATATCAATATGAAATGTTTAGTCTTAAACTGTGTGAGTAAAGATGGTTCAACTATGACAGTAGTTCTAAATTCACATTTGAAATGATATATCTTATTTACAAGTTTTTCTCCTCCTGTGTGTTATAAACTATATGTTTAATATGCGTGTTTCAAGTTTGGTAAACATTAACTTGACAGTTAAATCGTAACTTCGAAGTTACATTTTTACGAGAAGAGGTAAAATCAATTCATTTAAGTAACTGAGTGTTTAAGGTAAAACTCTAAATATTCAATGTGACAATTCATCATCTCCTAAGTTAAAATACAAATTCTCTATACAGGACATTTTTGGAGGGCCCCCAAAAATGTCCTGTAAGCTATCTTGTGGAAATTAATCCACAACAAATTTGGCATCAATCTGATATTGTAAATGTACCAAAAAAAAAAAATTGTCACTAAAATGTGTTAACTCTAGTAACCTGAGTTTGCTTAAAAACCCAATGTAAAAATAGTCAAGAATCAATATATGTAACTTAAACTCGGTATGAAAACTTTGCTATATAAAGACTGCTACATGAGGTCACGTAAGATGACCTTTACACAAAATTATAAAGATACCTAAACCAGTTATAATCATTGAGTTATCAATTGTAGTAAACTTCTAATTTGTTACAAAGTTTTTTCATAAGTAATTGACTACAGCTATGACAAGCCTTCGCATAAAGAAGCATCTGCTCATATAGAATCCCCAGAAATCCATCTTGGACCCCTGACCTCTGACATCACCCACAATTACAGCCATCCCCAGAAACCCATGATGTGACCTGACACGATCTGGAGAACCTGATTCACAGACTCCGAAGGACAAGACTTTCCTACTGCCTTTCTCTCAACCATCGGTGTCTGCTCTTCCTGCTTCTGTTTCGCCCATCATGTTTTGGCGGTTCCAGGTCACTCTCTACAGAGAAGAAAAGTTCCGGTGGCCGTCCTCCTCCATCAAGATAGACGTGTGGCATTTATTTCCTGGCCGTTGACATTGGACTGATGCTTCTATAGAACTTGCTGGACACTCCTTTTATACTCCTGGACTTCTTGAAGAATGACTGTAGCAGGCTGACTCGGGATTTTGCAATGCCAGATCACCCCTCTAGCCCCTCGGCTTATCAGGCCCCCACTCCTCCACCCATCAGGCTCACTCTGTCTCTTGCTACTCTTACTTATCCCTCCCTGTCTTGTGCTAGTTATTTTTGAAGACACTTACACACTATCATTCTGCTTTCTTCCCAACAGGTTTCCGTTCACCCCTACACTGCTATTCCCCTGACAGAGATGAAGCCTTTTACAGACATTGACCCAGTTATATATGGCCATTAAGTAAGAGGAAGATGTTGGGGAATTGTGAGGATATGGTTGAGCTTGGAAGGGCTTGAGCCTGAGGGGTGTGTCAATCCTGTTAGTCTCTCTCTCCACGGAGAGGTTGAGCAAGGAGGGACAGTAGAACCCCAAAAAAGGTGTGCCTCTTATCAGTCTCCCTGCCTCACAAAGTGCCCCACACTCCTGATACTATGGCAAAAAGTTAAAAAGAAAGGGGGAGATGTTGGGTAGTTGCCATCTCCCCCTGGCTTCTTCTTATCCATATGGCTATATAGGGATTTACTGATCCAAAGGTTTGGTCTATTTACATAAATCACTTTTACATAAAGCACTCCCTCCAGGGCATTGGTGGTTCAGTTATAGGATTCTCGCCTGTTCCGCCCCCTCCTTGTCACACTCTGATTTTCACCAGTCACTTTTCTCTCCACCCTCTCTATATCACATCCTGTTTCCACCCTACTTGGAGAGTATAAAAACAGCTGCTCTTCTGATTAAAGACACTTGGAAATTGCTTTCCAGCTCCGAGAGTTCCAGAGTGTATCTCCTGCGGAAGTTGGTGCAGCACGAGTTCCTGATCCCTCTCCCACACAGCAGCCTAGATCAGCTCCAGTTGAGTGATCTCCAACCCAGAGAGCACTAGCTCGGGAAGAAGTACCCTCAGGCTATCCCGGCATTTATTCCCTTTTGTTGCCCTTGTTGTTTTATTGTTGTAGTTATTATTGTTGTTGTTGTTGTTGGATGGGACAGAGAGAAATGGAGAGAGGAGGGGAAGACAGAGAGGGGGAGAGAAAGACAGACACCTGCAGACCTGCTTCACCGCCTGTGAAGCGACCCCCCTGCAGGTGGGGAGCCGGGGTTCGAACCGGGATCCTTATGCCGGTCCTTGTGCTTTGCGCCACCTGCGCTTAGCCCGCTGCGCTACAGCCCGACTCCCTATTTAGTTGTTTTTTTTTTTTTTTTTTTTTTTTATTTAAATTTTTAATTTAAGAAAGGATTAGTGAACAAAAGCATAAGGTAGGAGGGGTACAACTCCACACAATTCCCACCACCCAATCCCCATAACCCACCCTCTCCCATGATAGCCTTCCCATTCTCTAGCCCTCTGGGAGCATGGACCCAGGGTCGTTGAGGGTTGCAGAAGGTAGAGGGTCTGGCTTCTGTAATTGCTTCCCCTATTTAGTTGTTTTTATAGACAGAAACAGAAAGGGAGAGAGAGAGAGAGAGAACAAAGAACAGAAGAAACTCCCCATAGGCTGGGCTCAAACCTGCGTCTCCCACAAGGTGAAGCAGCCACTATTCAGGTGAGCTATTTCACAGGCCCTATCTGTGATCTGTGATCTATCTCCCTTCCTCCCTCCTTCCTTCCTTCCTTCCTTCCTTCCCTCCCTCTACTCCCTCCCTCCCTCCCTTCCTTCTTTTTGCAGCTAGGGCTTCTTTTTTTTTTTTTTTTTTTTTCTTTGCCTCCAGGGTTATCGCTGGGGTTCAGTGCCTGCACCATGAATCCACTGCTCCTGGAGGCCATTTTTCTTCCCCATTTGTTGCCCTTGTTGTTGTAGCCTTGTTGTGGTTATTATTGTTGTTGATGTCGTTCGTTGTTGGATAGGACAGAGAGACATGGAGAGAGGAGGGGAAGACAGAGAGGGGGACAGAAAGACAAGACACCTGCAGACCTGCTTCACTGCCTGTGAAGTACTCCCCTGCAGGTGGGGAGCAGGGGGCTCGAACCGGGATCCTTACCCTGGTCCTTGTACTTTGCACCATGTGCGCTTAACCCGCTGCGCTACCGCCTGATCTCCACAGCTAGGGCTTCTTTAGGGCTTCACCCCACCCCCAAATCCACCACTCTGGGGGGACTTGCTTGCCCCCCAAGACAAAGGGTGAGAGACAAAGGGAAAGAGATATGGTGGGGGGAGGGAAAGACACCCTGGAGCTGCCCCACCGCTCACGAAGCTGCCCCTGTGCACGGTGCTCCCACGTGGTGCTGGGGGTTCAGTCGCAGGTCCTCGTGTGGGGAAGCATGCGCTCCGTCGGGTGAGCCGCCTCCCTCTCCTCCCCTGTCCCGGCAGAGAGCGGCAGGGGCCCCACACTCACTTGTCCACAAACAGGACCGGGGAGTCGGGGCGCGTGGACTCCAGGTCCTGCATGGCGTTCCACTCGTTGATGCAGCTCTGCTCCGAGCCGATGCAGCTCTCGTAGTAAGCCGCCCAGATGAGCGCCACGCCGCCCGGGAAGTAGTTGTGCCTCCGGGCCACTTCGCAGGCCTTGTGCAGCACCTGCAGCGCAGACCTGGGGGAGGCGGGGAGCAGGGGGCAGTCAGGGCGGGCGCATGGGTGCTGGGACGGGCAGACCTGCCGCGGGAGTCCCCCAGATGGCCGTGTGGGGCGCAAGGTGACATGGTCACACAGCAGCCTCCTCCAGGCCCACCGTGAACCTGAGAGACAACTGCCCTAACCCGATAAGCACACAGAGACACGTCCTGGGGGAGACTGCTCAGCCTCAGAGCACAGGACTTGCACGCCTGAGGCCCCAGAGGCTTCAGGTCTCATCGCTGGCACGGCCATGTGCCAGAGCAGTGCTTGGCCTCTCTCTCATAAAAATGAACTCGGCTGTAAGACGAGATCTCCTGAAGCCAGGTGGTGGCGCACCTGGTTAAGTGCACACACTACAGTGTACAAGGACCCAGGCTCAAGCCCCTGGCCCGGCCCCCACCTGTAGGGTAGAAGCTTCACAAGTGGTGAGGCAGAGCGGCAGGTGTCTCTCTGTCTCCTTCTCCCTCTGTCTCCCCCCTCCTCTCAATTTCTCTGTCTCTATCCAATAATAAATAAATAAGTAAAATTTAAAAAAGAAATGATGAGAGCTTCCCTTCTGTCATTTTAAAGCTATCTTTATTTATTTTTAAACATTTTTTTTGCATTATCTTTATGTATTTATTGGATAGAGACAGCCAGAAATTGAGAGAGAAGAGAGTGATCGAGAGGGAGAGAGACAGAGAGACACCTGCTTCATCACTCACAAAGCTTTCCCCCTGCAGGTGGGAACTGGGGGCTCGAACCTGGGTCCCTGAGCACTGTAACATGTGTTCAACCAGGTGCGCCACCACCCAGCCCCTGTTATCTTTATTTATTGGATAGAAGACAGTCAGAAACCGAGAGGAAAGAGGATGATAGAGAGGGAGAGAGACAGAGAGACACCTGCAGCCCTGCTTCATCACTCATGAAGCTTCCCCCCTGCAGGTGGGGGGGGGCAGGAGCTTAAACCCAGGTCCTTGTAACATGTGCTCAGCCAGGTGCGCCGCCTGCCAGCCCCCTTCCCTTCCTGCTGGGGGGAAGGGGGACAGGGGGACGGGTGCTGACACCTGTCAGGGAGGTGAGAGATTTCCTGTGATTAGCAACTGTGATCCTAGTCAACTAGGGAAACAAACAAGAGGCTGAAGCAGAGACCTGTCCCTACCCCGCCCCAGGCAGGTTCTCCGTCGAGAGACTCCCAACAGTGACGGCTGTATTACTGGGGTGGGGGGGGTTGGCTCAGGGGTACACCTGTCCCCTCTGTGAGGGCCTGGGTTCCACTGTGGGTGACCAGACAAGCAGAAGTGACTTATTTCTGAGCCAGAGTTACTCCCAACAGGTGGAGGGAAGAGAGGCCTTATCAGGCAGCAGAGACATTACACTCTTTCCAAGAAACTTAATTTCTTTCAATTTTTTTTTTTTTTTTTTATAACCAGAGCACTATTCAGCTCTGGCTTATGGTGGTGCAGGGGACTGAACCTGAGACTTTGGAGCCTCAGGCATGAGAATCAGTTTACATAACCATTATGCTGTCTACTCTCTGCCTTTTAAAAATTTTTTAAAAAAATTTAAACATCTACACTTAAGTATTTAAAAATATGTTTTATTTATTTATTTGATAGGACAGAGAGAAATTGAGAGGAAAGGGCAAAAAGAGAGGGAGAGAGATAGAGAGACACCTGCAGCTCTGCTTCACCACTTGCATAGCTTTCTCCTTGCAGGTGGGGCCGGGGGCTCGAACCTGGGTCCTTACGCATTGTAACATCTGTGTTCAACTGGTGTGCTTCCACCTGTCCCCACAAGTAACTTAATTTCTACCCCTACATCATCAGTGTGACAAGTAGAGCCCTGCTCAGCTCGGGCTGATGATGGTGCTGGGGACTGGACCTGGGACTTCAGAGCCTCAGGCACGAAGGTCGTTTGCAGAACCATGATGCTGCCTCCCCAGCACAGTTTTATTTTCACCAGAATTTAGGCTGCTGTTGTCTCAAGAGGGTGGGGTGAGTGGGGGAGCAGCGAGGGAGGGGAGTTCTGGACAGAGTCAGCAGCCATGGCCCAGCACCCCGGTCCCCCACTTTGCATACTTGTCCTATCTCCAGACTGGCTGAGGGAACAGGCTGGAACTGAGGAGTTACTAAATTTAGTGCTGGTTCTGAAGTCTTGGAAAATGCACGGGCCTCCATTTTTCACTGGCCTATGCAGGGGGAGATAAGGAACGACCCAGGACCACGGGCCTCTGAGTGTCTGATGTCGCTGACACGGGTTTCCCTGCAAGGTCCTGACTGTTCTGGGTGTGTGGCGGAGGATCACAGAGTAGGTGACCGTGAGAAAATGGTGCTCAGCACTGCTGCTGGCCGAGCTTTTGTCAGCTGTCACCTCGTCTTCTCAGAGATCAGAGAGGGTGGGTTTGCAGGCTTTGAGTTTTTTTTTTTTTTTTTTTTTTTTTTTAGCACTGTTCAGCTCTGGCTTATGGTGGTGAACCTGGGACTTCGGAGCCTCAGGCATGAGAGAGTCTTTGTACAACCATTTTGCTGTTGGCTTTTGCCCTGCACTGAGTTCTCGAGCTCTGCCCTTGGCACTGAGCATGTCGCAAGTGACACTCTGGTTCACTCTCCCCCTCTTTAATAACTATCTACACATACACAGATTTAAGGTATGTGATTCTGGTCTACGTTACAACATGGATGACCCCTGAGTCAGAGAAGCCAGACAAACACCTGAGAACAGACATGATTCCACTTGCAAGAGGGCCGAGAACAGACAAGTTGAGGGAGATGGAAAGTGGCGGGGGGAGGGTGCAGGTAGTGGTGCGCCCGGTTAAGCACGTAACATTTCGGGCAAGGATCTGGGCTCGAGCCCCACCTGCAGGGGAGATGCTTCATGAGCAGGGAAGCAGCTCTGCGGGTGTCCGTCTTTCTCTCCCCTCTCAAATTCTCTGTTCTCTCCAATAACATGGAAAAGATGGCCGCCAGGAGCAGTGGATTAGTAAGAAAGTAGGGTGGGAGGGGGGACGTGGGGACAATAAAGCTTCCCAGGCTTTATTGTCAGCCAGGAAACCACCTCCAAGGACCGGGAAGCCCCCAGACCCACACTTACCACATGGCTTGGACGGACACAGGCTTGAAGACGTGCATCCTCCCCGCTGTGCTGATACTGAAGCCGCTAGAAGGAGAAGCAGAGAAAGGCCAAGGTGAGGATGGGAACCCCCCAACCCACACACACACCTGTCGGGGAGATGTGAGGGCATGTGCGAAACAGCAGCCCTCAGGACTGGAGGGTGGGCTTCTAACTCAGCACTGAGACCACCACCAGGCCCCTAACCCAGCCAAGGGCATCAGGAGTGCCAGGGATGGCAGAGGGTGCTCATGCCTTGTGTTCCAGGGCCCAGGTTCAGTCCCCGGCACTTCTGTGAACTTGTGTCTTCCCCCCACTCCCCAATAAAAGGAAACAGACCTTGTTCTTAAAAGGAGCAAGACAGTGACAGCAACTGACACTTGAGTAACTGTTCTAGCTGCCCGCCAACTCCTGCCTCACACTTCATCTAGTTCTTCTTTCAAATTTTTTTAAAATTTATTTTATTTATTTATTCTTTTTGTTGCCCTTTTTTTTTTTTTTATTGTTGTAGTTATTATTGTTGTTATTGTTGCTGGATAGGACAGAGAGAAATGGAGAGAGGAGGGGAAGACAGAGAGGGGGAGAGAAAGACAGACACCTGCAGACCTGCTTCACCGCCTGTGAAGTGACTCCCCCTGCAGGTGGGGAGCCGGGGGCTCGAACCGGGATCCTTCCTCTGGTCCTTGTGCTTAGCGCCACCTGCGCTTAACCCGCTGCGCTGCCGCCCAACTCCCTCTTTCAAATTTTTTAAATTGTCTTCATTTATTTATTTCATAGAGACGGCCAGATGTCCAGAGAGGAGGAGGAGATAGAGAGGGAGAGAGACAGAGAGACAGCTGCAGACCTTCTTCAGCACTTGCAAAGCTTTCCCCCTGCAGGTGGGGACCAGGGACTTGAATCTGAGTCCTTATGCAGCCTGCCCGAGGGAGGAGGCGCGCGCGCGCACACACACACACACACTCACACACACACACACACACACACACACACACACACACACACACACACACACACACACAGATACACGGGGACCTGGAAGCCCCCTTCCCCCCCATGCCTGTCCCACCCCTCATCTGCAGCCCCTGGAGTGGCCGTGGACACGCTGCTGGAGCTGTTAGTCTTTCCCTGCACCCCAGCACCGAACCCACTCCTGCTCTGTCTTGTCCTTGTCCTCTATGAACCTCCCGGGAATGGGCCCCCAGGGCACGTGAGGAACAGCACAGCAGGGATTAATGGGATGCTGGGAATCAGCAGGCTGCGGGCGGGCTGCAACGTCGCACAGCACAGGGTCTCCTGTACCAGGGCCCAGGGTCCTGCTAGGAGGTCCAGAAGGTCCCTCCCCGGGGAGTGCACTGGGGGCAAATTTCCTTCTTCTCTATCACTTAAAATTTTCATTTATGGGAGTCAGGCGGTAGCGCAGCAGGTTAAGTGCACATGGTGCAAAGCACAGGGACTGGCATAAGGATCCCGGTTCGAGCCCCCGGCTCCCCACCTGCAGGGGAGTCGCTTCACAGGCGGTGAAGCAGGTCTGCAGGTGTCTGTCTTTCTCTCCCCCTCTGTCTTCCCCTCTTCTCTCCATTTCTCTCTGTCCTGTCTAACAACGACAACGACATCAATTAACAACAATAACCACAACAATGATAAAACAACAAGGGGAAATAAATATTAAAAAATTATATATACAAATTTTCATTTATTTCTATTCTTTGTGGATCTGGGGCCTCACATGTGTGATTTCACCATTTCAGGACACTTTTCCGTTCCAACAGATGGAGAGAGAGAGAGAGAGAAAGAGAGAGGCAGACAGACAGCACCAGACCTCCCCCCAGTGCTGTGACACTTTCCATATAGAGTTGGGGCTCAAGCCCAGGCTGCACACAAGGCTGGACAGTCTCTACAGTCCTTTGATCATTTAAAAACAGATTCATTTAATTTTTTAAAAAATTTGTTAGAAAGAGAGAGAGATCCAGAGCGTCACTCTGGCATATGCTAGGGATTCAACTCATGACTTTACACTTGAGAGTCCAACGCTTTATCCACTGCACCACCTCCTGGGGCAAAGACTTGTTTTGGGGGGGCCGTTGGGGAGACAGCATTCAGCCCTGCCATGAGGCAGTGCCGGGAGCTGAGCCTGGGGCCTCTGGCATGTAAGTCTGTGAGCAGCTGCTGCGCCGTCTCTGGGCTGGGCCTGGCGGGTGTCCTCACTTTCTGGTGCCAACAGACACTGACCCAGCAGCCCCGCACCACCCATGTCTCTGGGTCTCCTCTGCAGCTGCGCCCTTACCCGTCTCCGTCCAAGTGGATCTTGGTGTCGCTCCACAGCCGGAGGACCATTCCAATGGTGCAGCTTTTACTGCCGGTGGGGAGAGAGCACACACACAGGTTAGGGTCCCCTGAGTTCCCACTGGCCCGAGAGAGGGAGCTCCGGGTGGTGTCCAGAGACAGCCATGGGGCGCCTGGACTCCAGCACTTCAGTGGGGATGAAATGTCAGCTGTGACTCTTGGGACGAGGGGCGCCTGGCCGTCCCCCCCTACGTGCTGCAGCAGGGACTGAGGTCACCAACAGCTGGCACACTTCTGGCAAGGGACCACTGGGACCTGTAATGGGCAAGCCCGGGCAGGGCAGGGGCAGAGGACTGTGTCACCCTCACATCCGAATGATTTTCTGGTCCCTTCTGCCCATCCCGGTGAGGCTGCTGAGGGGAGGGGGGCTCTGTCAGAGCCCAGGGAGTTGGTCCCCATTGGAGAGACCCAGAGGCAGGAGTCCAGGAGAGGGAAGGGGGATGGGGGCATTCAGACCCTGAGTGGGTCTCCATTACTACTTGGCAGCACCAACAGAGCTCATGGAGGGTAGAGGGTGCTGTGGTGTCTCTCCCAGCCCACCACACTGCTAAAGACACACAGGCTTTTTTTTTTTTTTGGACTGGGTAGTGGCTCATCCACTTAAACAAACATGTTCTCATGCACAAGGATCCTGGTTTGAGCCCCTGCTACCCACCTGCAGAGGGGAGGCTTCACAGTGGTGAAGCAGGTCTGCAGGTGTCTCTCTTTCTCTCTCCCTCTCTATCTCTCCCTCCTCTCTTAATCTCTCTCTGTCCTACCCAATAAAAAATAGAAAAAAGTTTTAAAAGGCCACCTGGAACGGTGGATTAGTAGTGCTGGTACCAGGAGTTGGGTGGTAGCGCAGTGGGTTAAGTGCTCGTGGCATGAAGCGTAAGGACTGTCATAAGAATCCTGGTTCGAGCCCCCGGCTCCCCACCGGCAGGGGAGTCACTTCTCAAGCGGTGAAGCAGGCCTGTAGGTGTCTATCTTTCTCTCCCCCTCTCTGTCTTCCCCTCCTCTCTCCATTTCTCTCTGTCCTATCTAACAAAGACAACATCAATAACAACAATAATAACTATAACAACAATAAATAACAAGGGTGACAAAAGGGAAAATAAATAAATAAATAAATAACGTTAAAAAAAAAAAAGCAGTATTGGTACCGCGCCCTAGCAACAAATCCTGGTGGAAAAAAAAAAAATTAGTACAGAATTTTAAAAAAAGGATGGGGGGGGGGGGGCCTGGAGGCTAAGTGGTGGCATACCTGGTAGACCAAATACGTTACCATGTACAAGGACCCAGGTTCAAGCCCCAAGTCTCCATCTTCAGGGGAAAGCTTCATGAGTGGTGAAGCAGGGCTGCAAGTATGTAACTCTCTTATCTCTGTCTCTCTCACCCTCTATTAAAACAACAAAGAAAATCCAGAAAAAAGCAAAGGTGGGCGGAGGGTAGATAGCATAATGGTTCTGCAAAGAGACTCTCATGCCCGAGGCTCCAAAGTCCCAGGTTCAATCCCCTGCACCACCATAAACCAGAGCTCAATAGTGCTCTGGTAAAAAAAAAAAAAAAAAAAAAAAAGAAAGAAAGAAAGAAAGAGAGAGAGAGAAAGAAGGAAAGGCCACCAGGAATGTTGGAGTCCTGGAGTCTGGCAGGCTCCGAGTCGCAGCAGTACCGTACAGGTGCAAGGCTCTGTGCTCATAACCCAGCACTGGGGGTGGGGGGGTAGAGGGGGAGGGGAAGGGGAGAGGAGGCTGAGGCCCTGCCCATTTCTTTTTTTTTTTTAATTTATTTTTTATTTAAGAAAGGATAAATTAACAAAACCATAGGGTAGGAGGGGTACAACTCCACACAATTCCCACCACCCAATTTCCATATCCCACCCCCTCCCCTGATAGCTTTCCCACTCTCTATCCCTCTGGGAGCATGGACCCAGGGTCGTTGTGGGGTGCAGAAGGTGGAAGGTCTGGCTTCTGTAATTGCTTCCCCGCTGAACATTCTAAAGCACCTCACTGGTGACACTTGTACATAAGTGTCCAGTCCGCTGGTCCCCAAGGGGGCTCTTTGGGGCCCACCTCCTAGGATATACCCCACTCTGGAATCTTCCAGACCCAGACTGAGAAATCCCAGATCTTTCTCACAACCTCTGAATGCGGAGACTGTGGGCAGGATCATCCTGGAGGGGGTGCTGCACACACACTGTCTGCCCGCCCCGCCCCCCACACATACTCCCTGTCCTCAGGTCACCTCTTCCAGGAAGCTTTCCTGGCTCCAGAGGCCAGCTGACCCCCTCTTTGTGTAGTCTTCCTGTCGACTCACCTTTCCTTACTGGAAAAGTCCACTCCCAGCAGGATGCTCTCCTCCGTGTCCTGACGGCCACTGCTGTCCACCACCACCATGTAGCGGACGCGCTCTGCCCAGGCGCTCTCTAGGCGCACGGCCTGGGAGGACAGGGCATCAGCGGCTGGCCCAAGAGGTCCCCTCCACACACACCCACCCAGCCACGACCCAGCCTTCTGCCTGCTGCTTTCCCCATGATGACTCAGGGTGGGAGATGAGAAGCCAGGATGGCTCGGTGGGTAGAGCACACACTTTACAGAGCACCAGGCCCTGGGTTCAAGCCCCAGCACCATGGATGGCGATGGGGCAAGGCGAGGGGAGGAGCTCCACAGATGGTGGAGACCGGAGAGGAGACTGGGCTGGGGGCTGTACTACACACACTGGGGGCTGTACTACACACACTGGGGGCTGTACTACACACACTGGGCTGGGCTGTACTACACACACTGGGCTGGGCTGTACTACACACACTGGGCTGGGCTGTACTACACACACTGGGCTGGGCTGTACTACACACACTGGGCTGGGCTGTACTACACACACTGGGCTGGGCTGTACTACACACACTGGGCTGGGCTGTACTACACACACTGGGCTGGGCTGTACTACACACACTGGGCTGGGCTGTACTACACACACTGGGCTGGGCTGTACTACACACACTGGGCTGGGCTGTACTACACACACTGGGCTGGGCTGTACTACACACACTGGGGGCTGTCCTACACACACTGGGGGCTGTCCTACACACACTGGGGGCTGTCCTACACACACTGGGGGCTGTACTACACACACTGGGGGCTGTACTACACACACTGGGGGCTGTCCTACACACACACCAAGCTCTGGGTTGGATTCTTGTGACCAGGTGGATGTGCAGCCGTGACGCTTTGGTCTCGCTTTCTCCGTGTCTCTCTCACAGAAAAATACTGGGCCTAAGAGGCAGCTTGGCGCTGCTGCACAAGCAGAGGGCCCTTGGTCCGTCCGTTATTATGACGAGAGAGGTTCACTGTTGTAGGGCTAAAGTCCTGTCTCATTTATTAGGTTACTGGTCATGTTTTTTTTTTTTTTTTAATTTTTTTGATCATCTTTATTTATTGGACAGAGGCAGTCAGAACTTGAGAGGACGGGGTTGATAGAGAGGGAGAGAGACACCTGCAGCCCTGCTTCACCATTTGCAAAGCTTTCCCCCTGCAGGTGGGGACCAGGGGCTCAAACCCAGGTCCTTGTGCACTGTAATGTGTGCCTTCAACCAGGTGCACCCCGCACCCCCCCTTGCCACCAGGGTTATTGCTGGAGTTCAGTGCCAGCATTACAAATCCACCACTCCCTGAGAACTCCCCCCTTTTTTTCTTTCTATTATACTTGATAGGACAGAGAGAAACTGGGGGGGGGGGGAGAGAAAGACACCTGCAGACCTGCTTCATCACTTGTGAAGCTATCCCCTGCAGGTGGGGAGAGGGGGCTCAAACCCAGTTCCTTCCACATGGTAATAACATGTGCGCTTAACCAGTTGCACCACTGCCTGGCCCCCTCTTTCTATGCTATTCTTTGCCAAAACCCTCATGACTTCCCCGACAGCCCAACAGAGCCCTAGCACCTGGGGGATGGTCCCGGCTCAGAGAAGACCCCAGGTTTGCTGAAAGAGTGACCAGATAGAAACCCAGAGAAGGCAGAGTCCAGCTGATCAGAGCCCAGGGCAGCCTGTCTCTGGACTTGTGGGCCGGCTCTGACTTTTGTGGACTGTCAGGGACAAGTGACAATAATGTCAGAGCCCTGCGCCACCCGCCACCTCCGGCCCATGGCCCACGCGTTCACTGACACCCCAGTGTGGAGCCAGACCCTGACAGGTGTCCCTCTCCCCTCACCAGCCGGATTCTGTCCTCACAACGCAGAAGGTTGATCATCACTTGCAGGTGCTGAGGCAGGTCACCTGTGGGGAGCAGCGAGAAAGCGTCCGTTCACTGACTGAAAACGTCTCATGGGAGGCGCAGAGGGTCACAGGATGGAGACTCCAGAGCATCATCCTGACACATGCGGTGGCGGGGATCGAACCAGGAGTCTGCGCCCCACCAGCTCTGCCTGGCCACCCACCCCTGCAGCGACGCTGGGCTGACCCGGCACCCCGCCACCATCCAGAGCAGAAACAGCCCCCGTGTCTGACAGGCCCGTGCGGGGGAGCCCTTTGCACACGGGCAGACACTTTCAGAGGGCACGTTTGGGGGATGTGGCCTTGCCAGCAGAGACACCCTTAGTCCAGGCACTCAATCCACTAAGTACCCAGGGTAAGTCACACACTCAACCCACTAAGTACCCAGGGTAAGTCAGGGCAGGGGTGCCCAACCTTGGGCGCTGGGGTGTGGGCCCTTCTTTGTGGTCAGCTCTGCGAGGTGACTGGCGGTTTGTCCCATGAGCTTGGTGGTAACTCTCAGACGGAAGGATCGGACACACCGGCCTGTGCCAGCCCTAGGGGCGACACTGAGCGTGATCCGGCCATGTCTGAGATCCACCTTCCTGGGAGACACCAAGCTGGCAGGCCTGTCCTGACTTCTCAGATTCCGGCCAGCCTGGCCTCAGGGTCACTGTCCCGGCAGCCCTGCCTGTGCTTGAGACCGGACAACGGCCTCCAACGGTGGCTTCTTCCCATTTTTCTTTACTTAGTGGGGAAAAAAAAAGAGGGACACCTCAGCTCTACTCTATCATGCATGGTGTTCCTCTGGTGCAATACGATGCTCCCATGTGGTGCCTGGGGCACAAACCCAGGGCCTCACTCATGAAAGCTGTGCACTCTATCAGGTAAACTCTCTCCTGGCTCCTTGGCTCAGGGTTTTTGTATTTCTTTTTTCCTCCAGGGTTATCGCCAGGACTCAGTGCCTGCCCTACTCTAGCATCCATTTTTTCCTTTTCTTTCTTTTTTTTTTCTTTCTATTTTATTCATTAGAACAGAGAGAAATTGAGAGGGCAGGAGAGTTAATGAGGGAGAGAGAAAGAGAGACACCTACAGGACTGCTTCACTATTTGCATACCTTTCCCACTGCAGGGGCTCGAACCTGGGTCCTTATGAATGGTTATGTCCTTATGAATGGTTAAGCACCTTATGAATGGTGCTTAACCAAGTGCCCCACCACCTGACCCTCTTTTCATATTTTATTTTATTGTATTTTTTTTGCTTCCTCCCTCTTTTGTTGCCCTTGTTGTTTTATTGTTGTGGTTATTATTGTTGTTGTTATTGATGTCGTCATTGTTGGATAGGAGAGAGAGAAATGGAGAGAGGAGGGGAAGACAGAAGGGGGAGAGAAAGACAGACACCTGCAGACCTGCTTCACCGCCTGTGAAGCGACTCCCCTGCAGGTGGGGAGCCGGGGGCTCGAACCAGAATCCTTACACTGGTCCTTGAGCTTGTGCCACGTGCGCTTAACCCACTGTGCCACCGCCCGGCACCCATTTTATTGTATTTTTAGTTGCCAAGGTTATCACTGGAGCTTGGTGTCAGTAGTACGAATCCATCACTCTTGGTGGCCATTTTTTTCCTTTTTTTTTTTCCTTTCTATTTTATCTGATAGGACAGAGAGAAACTGAGAGGGGAGAGGGAGGCAGAGAGAAAGAGAGACACATGCAGACCTGTTTCATAGTTCGTGAAGCTTCCCCCTGCTGGTGGAGGCGGGGGCTTGAACCTAGGTTCTTGCGCATGGTAACCATATACACTCAACCGACACTCAACCAGCATCCCCCCCCCCCCCCCATGTAGGCTCAGGGCTCTGTATTTACTTCCCTGAGCTCACACTAAAGTGCTAGTGAGGTTACCTGCACGCATCTTAAATTCCATCTCAGGGGCTGGGGAGACAGCTCAGCATCAGAGCTCAGGGTGTGATGCCTGGAGCCCCAGGTACAGTCCCTGGCACCGCATATGTGAGAGCTGAGCAGTGCTCTGGCCTCTAGCTCTCGCCTTTCTCTGCCTCTTATAAAATAAAGTAAAACTTTAACAACAAAAAAAAAAAAAAATGGGGAAGCAGGTGGTGGCACACCTAATTAAGTGCTCACATTACAGTGTGCAAGGATCTGGGTTCAAGTCCCCAGTCCCCACCTGTAGGAAAAAGTTTCATAAGCATGAAGCAGGGCTGCAGGTATCTGTCTCTCTCCCTCTTGGTCTCCCCCTCCTCCTCTCAATTTCTCTCTGTCTCTATCCAATAAATAAATAAAATACTTAAAATCTTTAAATTAAATTCTATGCCATCTGAAGCATAGTCACATGGCGACCCAAATATCTCCAGTGGGGGGAGGGGGCTGGGCAGTGGCATACCTGGAGCACAGATGTTACCATGGGCAAGGGCCTAGGTTTGAGCCCCTGCTCCCACGTGCAGGGGGCTACCTTCACATGTAGTGAAGCAGCTCTGGCAGAAGTAGATAGCATAATGGTTATGTGGAGAGACTCATATGCCTGGGGTTCTGAAGTCCCAGGTTCAATATCCATCACCACCATTAGCCAGAGCTGAGCAGGGCTCTGGTGAAAAATTTAAAAATTGGGAGTTGGGCGGTAGCACAGCGGGTTAAGCGCATGTGGTGCGAAGCTCAAGGACCGGTGTAAGGATCCCAGTTTGAGCCGCCGGCTCCCCACCTGCAGGGGGGTCGTTTCACAAGTGGTGAAGCAGGTCTGCAGGTGTCTGTCTTTCTCTCCCCCTCTCTGTCTTTCCCTCCTCTCTCTGTCCTATCCAACAACGACGACATCAATAACAATAATAACTACAACAATAAAAAAAAAAACAAGGGCAACAAAAGGGAAAATAAATATAAAAAAAATTTAAAAATTGGAGGCTGGGTGGTATGCAGTGGGTTAAGTACACATGGTGCAAAGCGCAAGGACTGGCGTAAGGATCTCAGTTCAAGGCCCCAGCTCCGCACCTGCAGGGGAGTCGCTTCACAGGCGGTGAAGCAGGTCTGCAGATGTCTGTCTTTCTCTCCCCCTCTGTCTTCCCCTCCTCTCTCCATTTCTCTCTGTCCTATCCAACAACAACAATGGCTATAACAACTACAAGAAGGGCAACAACAAGGGCAACAAAATGGAGAAAATAGCCTCCAGGAACAGTGGATTCGTAGTGCTGGCACCGAGCCCCAGTGATAACCCTGGAGGCAAATATATATACAATTTTAAAAAAGAAAAAAGAAGCAGGTCTAGAGGCGTTGCTCTTTCTCCCTCTTATCTCTCCTCCTCTCTTAATTTCTCTCTGTCCTATCCAATAAGAAATGGAAAGAAAAAAGGAAAAATGGCTGCTGGGAGTAGTACTGAGCCCCAACAATAAATCTGGCAGCAGTAAAAAAAGTCTGCAGCGAGGGCAGGGAGGGCTCACCGGCACAGTGTATGCCATGGACGTGAGCCCCGGCACCGCAGGGAGACTACAACTGGCGCCAGGGCAGCTCCAGGGATGGTGGAGCAGTGCTCTGGTGTCTCTCCTCTCCGTCTCCCTCGATCCTGAATGGCACGGCTGGGGGCCATGTCCAGGGGCCCCAGGCCTGCTGTTTCTCTGGCCTGGAAAACCGGCTCTCCCTCCGCCCCCCACGCTGGGAGGAAGGTTCAGCGGATGCCCCGGAGCACCGGTCCGGGTCCAGCATGAGACGGGCCACGTACCTGCATGCTTGTGGGGCTGCTGGAGGCTGCGTGGGCCTTGCGGGCTGCTTCCCTGCTGCAGGAAGAGGGCGGCTCCTTTCACCATGAAAAAGCTCTCGCTCAAGCTGCGGAGGAGGGAACCAGAGTGCCGTTAGGCTGGACTTCCGGGCAGGAAATCTGGGGAGGACACTGGAGAGCACACAGGGCCCCCCTGACCCTGAGTGGGATGAGACAAGTTCCACAAGAAATTTCAGAGCATTTGTACTCTTTACTCTGAGCTGGCTGGTGAGCCTCCCGGTGAAAAGTCTGCTTCTGCCAAGACGCCCTGGCTCCCAATGGGCTCTGCCGGGCCTCCCCACCCCTCCCTGTGGGATATGGCTAACGGGACCCTAACGGGACCCGAGGGCAATACAGCATCTTCTAAAAATACAGCCTGGCTCTGAGATTAGGAGCGGTCATTCAATCCAGCTGACTTCCCGCCCTTACCTTTGATCTCTGATTAAGGCTACCCTGCCAGCCTCTGGCTGCCCCCCTGCTTCCTGGGGCCTTCCCTGGATGTGTGTGTGTGTGTGTGTGTGGGGGGGTAGAGTGGACGTTCACTCTGTTTGAGCTGCCACCCAGCTTTCTCAAGCTTGTCTCTGCAACTCGTGCCTGCCGGGGGAAACCTCAGGCCGACCCCACGAATTTCTCAGGCAGAAGCATCTCTGTGTCCCTCTAACAAGCAACATTGATCGTCAGCCTTGGGGAAAAAAGTGTTTTTTTAAAAACTACATTTGAAAAACGCTCACTTGGGAGTCAATGGGTAGCACAGCAGGTTAAGCACATGTTGCGCAAAGCACAAGGACCTGCATAAGGATCCCGGTTCGAGCCCCCGGCTCCCCACCTGCAGGGGAGTCGCTTCCCAAGCGGTGAAGCAGGTCTGCAGGTGTCTGTCTTTCTCTCCCCCTCTCTGTCTTCCCCTCCTCTCTCCATTTCTCTCTGTCCTATCCAACAATGACAACATCAAAAATAACTACAATAAAAACAACAAAGGCAACAAAAAGGGAATAAAAAACAAACAGACAGATAAAAACCGCTCACTTTCATGATTTCCTTATGCAGAGATCAGAACTGTCAAGAAAGAAAGGAAGAGAGAGGGGGCCGGGTGGTGGCACACCTGGTTAAGCTCACATAGTACTAAGCGTAAGAACCTGCACAAGAATCTATGTTCAAGTCCCTGGCTCCCAACCTATGGGGGGGGGGTCGCCTCACAAGCAGTGAAGCAGGTCTGCAGGTGTCTGTCTTCCTCTCTCCCTCTCTGTCTTCCCCATCTCTCTCAATTTTCCTCTGTCCTATACAATAAAAATGCCCACTAGGAGAAGTGGATGTGTAATGCCGGCACCAAGCCTCAGCAATAACCAAAAAAAAAAAAAGACCATCAACTCTCAGTCACAAAACACTTCACAATGCCTAGTAGGTTTTTTTTTTTTGGGGGGGGGGCTGGGCCACTTAGGTCTAGCTCACCCCCCCATTTTATTTGCTAGAACAGAGAGAAATTGAGAGAGGAAGGGAAGATAGAGTGGGAGAAAGAGAGACACCTGCAGACCTGCTTCACCGCTCATGAATCGTCCCCCCTGCAGGTGTGGAGTGAAGGCTGGAACCTGGATCCTTGAGCCTGGTAATAAATGTGCCTGAGCAGGCGCACCATTGCCCAGCCACCCGAGCTGTAGCTTCTTCACGTTTCTTAGCGCCTCTCAAGTTTTCTAATGAAAGAAAGACAGACCCGTGTGCAAGGACCTACGTTCAAGCCCCCGGAGCCCACCTGCAGAGGGAAAGCTTCACAAGTGGTAAAGCAGGGCTGCAGGTGTCTCTCTGTCTCTCTCTCTCTCTATCTCCCCCTCCCTCTCAATTTCTCTCTGTTCCAACCAATAAAAACGAGAAATGGCCGCCAGCAACAGTGGATTCATAGTGCAGGCACTGAGCCCCAGCAGTAACCCTTAATTTCTTTCTGTCTCTATCTAATAAATAAATGAGTTAATTAATTAAATGAAATATTAAAAAAGAGAGAGAAAGCAGAGTACTGCTCCAGCATAGGTGTTACTGTGGACGGAACACAGGACCTCGTGTGTGCAAGTCCGGGGCTGTGCCACTGTGTCAGCACTCAGCTCACCCAAATTTCCTACACTGAATACTTCAAAAGTGATTAGTCTTTGGTTGATTTGAAAAGACAAGTAAAATACACTACCACATGCCATCATGAGAGACAGGTTCATGTTGATTCGTTGTGTAAAAGGGGAAACCAGAGTTTAAGTTAGTTATAGGAAGCAACAGAAATGACTAGTCCTCTCCTGTGTGGACATTTACCATATACAGTATCTGGATGCTAAAAAAACAACACACAATACTTCTTGCTAGTGAGATAGCTCAGTTTTAGACCCAGTGGACTTGGCTGCCTGAGTCCCCAGGTTCAATTCCTGGCACCACTCTATACTTGAGTTAGTTGAGTACTGAGCTGACTTTCTCTTTCTCACAAAAATAAACAGACATGCATGTGTGTGTGTTATCATATATACATATATATTATAAACATATATATGTTAGACATATATATATATATATCAGATATATATTAGAAATACAAGGATACTGAGGGCCGGGTGGTAGTGCAGTGGGTTAAACGCACACGGCACAAAGCACAAGGACTGGCATAAGGATCCCAGTTCGAGCCCCTGGCTCTCTACCTGCGGTGGGGAGGAGGTCACTTCTCAAGCAGTAAAGCAGGTCTATAGGTGTCTATCTTTCTCTCCCCCTCCTCTCTCAATTTCTCTCTATCCTGTCCAACATCAAGAGCAATAACAACAACAATAAACAACAATGGCAACAAACAGGAAAAATAGCCTCCAGGAGCAGTGGATTTGTAGTGCAGGCACTGAGCCCCAGTAATAACCCTGGAGACAATATATATATATATATATATATATATATATATATATATATATATTATATATATATATATATATATGGATTTTTTTTTTTTAAACCAGCTCTGGCTTATGGTGGTATATGGGATTGAACCTGGGACTTTGGAGCCTCAGGCATGAGAATCTCTTTGCATAACCATTATGCTGTCTCCCCCGCCCCAAGAATATCTTCTATAGGGGCTGGTTGTGGTAGCACACCCAGAAGAGCACACGTGTTCTGAGGATGTCTTCCTCAATATAAAAAGTCAGATAAGGGGAGTCGGACGGTAGCATAGCAGGTTAAGCACAGGTGGTGCAAAGTGCAAGGACTGGCGTAAGGATCCCAGTTTGAGCCCCAGGCTCCCCACCTGCAGGGGAGTCGCTTCACAGGCGGTGAAGCAGGTCTGCAGGTGTCTGTCTTTCTCTCCCCCATCTGTCTTCCCCTCCTCTCTCCATTTCTCTCTGTCCTATCCAACAGCAACAATAACTACAACAATAAAACAAGGGCAACAAAAGGAAATAAATAAATATTAAAAAAAAAAAAGTCAGACAAGCTCTGCCCTTGACGTCTCATGTTACCAGTCAACATTTCCGGCCCTGGAGAGAAAAACTCAGCTTTCCTGGAACAAACTGCACAAACTCGCAGTGAAGCCAGCAGCCCTAGGAGTCAGAGAAATGTCTCTCTTTTATGATACTGAATCTCCTGGTTGAATATTCCTGCTGTCTACACTGTCTGGACCGATACCAAATAATAAGGCTTAGTTTTGTCTCTCTTGTTCTAGATGCTCTACCACCAAACAGTGGCTAGGTTCACAGACTTTATAAAACCAACGTTTTGCTCAGGATCACAAGTCTTGTGCCAAGTCATCTGTTCTGCCTTCAGTTGTGCTGTAGGCTCTGAGCGCTGAGGAGCCTGGGATTATAAATAGTCAGAACAGGAGAAGCGGCTGGTGTCTCTCTCTCCCTCTCCCTCTCCCTCTCACCCATGGGAGGCGTGGAGTTCTGCCTTGCCCATCTGGGCGATTCCAAACACAGACTCTTGTTTTAGTAGGCCACAGTCTCTTCTACCCCTCAAACCTGCCCCGTTCTCTCGCACCCCACACTCCGGCTTCAAATCTCACAGCCAACTTTGTTTCCCAAAATTGGGAGACAGACACAGCTGGTTTACTCACTAATTATTTTCCTCTCAATTCCAAAGAAGGAGCCCAGGAGGCTGGGACATTCAGGGGACTGAAAGCAAGGCTCCGCCGTCCATCAGGAGGCCAGGGAACCCTCTGCTGGGCAAGGCCAACGTCTTTTGTTCAGGAGTTTAAGAAAAGAGAAATAGAAAGAAAGAAAGAAAGAGAGAGAGAGAGAGAGGGGGGGGGGAAGGGAGGGAAGGAGGGAAGGAGGGAGGGAGGAAGGAAGGAGGGAGGGAGGGAGGGAGGAAGGAAGGAGGGAGGGAGGGAGGGAGGGAGGGAGGAAGGAAGGAGGGAGGAAGGAAGGAGGGAGGAAGGAAGGAGGGAGGGAGGGGGGGAGGGAGGAAGGAAGAAGAAAGGGAGAAAGGAAAAGAAAACAAGAAAAAAAAAAAAGTGCACACTGACCAGATACTCTAGTATTCTGGAAAAAAAGTCAGCTATGAACACTGACCTTCCTTTGATGGAAACCAGGGGCCAAAATTCCCCTTGACTTCCCTTATGTTTCCTTTGGAAAAAAAAAAATTTTTTTAAAGGGAACAATGCAGAAGAATAAGCTGGTTCTGTCCTGTGATGGTTGACAAGCCCAGTCATCCCCAACTTCCCTGAGGCTGGGAAGGACTCAGTCTCCCCAGGCCACGGGTCAGCAGGCCATGTGGCTGTCCCTGCTGTTACTCTCAGGTACTTTCTGAAAAGAGGACGCCCAGGGGGCCTGGGAGCCGATGGGGACAGGGAAAGGCAGCGGGGAAAACCACATGCGATGACTCTTAGGGACAAGAGGCCACAGGGCCTGGCCAGTCACAGGGATGATGAGAAGGAGATACAGGGGCTTTTTATGAACCCCATTCCCCTGCTCTGGGCTCACTGGGGCCCTGGACCTCCCTGGTCACCCCCCCATCAACGCCCACTCCATTTCTCACTTCCAGAGCTTAACGAGGTCCCCCATCCGACCTTATAGCACAGGGAGGCACAGTACCCCGATTTATCAGCGTTTGGAGGTACACGCTGAGGAAGTCTTTGTTGCCAGGAGCAAAAAAATGCAGACCCACTGACCAAGCCATATGCTGGGGCAAAACAGGCATCTCCCAAACGCTGACAGCAGGCTTGAGAGCAGCCAGGCTGATCAGAGAGCAAACACTGACTGAGGAGCCTGTTGTAGTTGCTTTTAAAAGGATTTAAAAAAAAAAAAAGATTTTTTAATGTGGCACTGGGAAATGACCCCAGGATCTCGTCCATTGTGAAGTGACCTCCCTATCTTTGCCTCTTGATTTTGTCTGTTCTTTTAGAAAGAAGGAATGACCACAGAACTGCTCCACCTGCTAGGGAGTTATCCCGCTATCCATCAACAGTGCTCCCCTGAGGTGTCAGGGCTCAAACTCAGGGCCTCACACACTGCAGGGCTGAATGACCTCCTACCCCTTAAGAAACAACTTTTTGTTTTTTTTCTTTTTGCCTCCAGGGTTATCTTTCTGGGGCTCGGTGCTAAAATCCACTGCTCCTGGTGGCCATTTTTCCTTTTTATTAGATGGAAGAGAGAGAGAGAAATTTAGAGAGCAGGGGAAGATAGAGAGGGAGAGAGAAAGAGAGACACCTGCAGATCTGCTTCACAGCTTGTGAAGTGACTCCCCTGCAGGTGGGGAGCCGGGGGCTCGAACCCAGATCCTTGCTCGGTTCCTTACGCTTTGTACAATGTGTGCTTAACCTGGTGCACCGCCACCCAGCCCCCTTAAGAAATATCTTGATGGGGACCAATAAAATAGCTCCTGTGGACAATGCGACTGTACGGTCGGTCACAAACAGGACCCAGGTTCAAACCTGGCCCGACACACTAGAGGAAGCTTTGGTGCTGCAGTCTTTCCCTCGCTGTGTGTGTCTTGTTCCTTCTGTCTGGAAAAGACAGCCCTGGGCAGAAAGAATGGGAGGGAGGGAGATCTTGCAGGGTGACTATTCCCCTAGTTCAGCCCTTGGCCTCCCCCAACCCCAGGCTCCTGGGCAAGAATTTGTTTGCACTTGCTATTCTGGCCATGTGTACAGACACACAAGGTTGGTGTTGCTACAAGACCCTTAAGAGCAGCGAAAACGGGAGTCAGGCGGTAGCGCAGCGGGTTAAGTGCACGTGGCGCAAAGCACAAGGACCGGCGTAAGGATCCCGGTTTGAGTCCCCTGGCTCCCCACCTGCAGGGGAGTCGCTGCACAGGCGGTGAAGCAGGTCTGCAGGTGTCTGTCTTTCTCTCCCCTCTCTGTCTTCCCCTCCTCTCTCCATTTCTCTGTCGATAACAACAATAATAACTACAACAATAATACAAGGGCAACAAAAGGGAATAAACATTAAAAAAAATTTAAAAAAAAAAAAAAGAGCAGTGAAAACCTTGATCGAGACTTCTCAAAGCCCCCATCCCACCCCCATCCCCACAAACCCCCGAGTCTAAAGAGCAGAGTTCTCCAGAAAGGACAGGGGTGGGGTACGTACTCGGCCGCGATGGCAGCCCGGGTGGCGTGAAAGTGGCAGGGCAGTGGGCGAGGGAAGCGGAAGCCAGAGATGTAGTAGAGGTTCATGGTCCGCATCTCCGGCTGGGCCCCGGCTCCTGCCTTCCTTCGGACCCTCTCCGGAAAATCGACAGGCGGGGAGGAGGACCCCCTCCGCAGCCCCCCCCCCCATCACACTGTCCCCACCCAGAGAGCAAATGGTCCTTGTGGCCTTCTTGTCTTCCCCTGATATTTGGGTTGAAAAAGGCCCTTGTCCTGCGGGTCTGGATGAAAGACGGCCATTCAGAAGCCGCAGAGCAGCTGAAGTTCCTCTAATCACTTTCCTCCCACGGCCGAGGCCGGAGGAGCGGGTGGTGGGCGAGTTTCAGCAATGGGCGGGGGACAGCTGGCCGCCTGCTCCACACCGAGTGGAGGGTTTCTCTTTCTCTCTGTTTGTTGCCCATTCATCCAAAGGTGAGTATCTGCTCAGTTCCCTGGATTCTCAAAGCAAAGCCCCCAGGCTACCTGGCTGTGACTGGAGTGGGTAGACCTGAGGGGGGCTGCAGGGGGGCACCCACAGGTGTGACACGGGACCCTGGTAAACACACCTGCGGTTAGGGCAGAGGTGAGGCAGGCTGGGGTCCTTGTGACCCCGGGCTCCTGAGAGCCTGACAATGGACCCCCAAACTCATTAGGTTGTTTCTTTCTCATTTCTTTCTTCCACTCTTTTTATGAGGGGAGGGGGGGTCAGGGAGTGCAGCATGGGGAGGACCCTATGAAGCGGATCCTGCTAAGGTGGGGCAGTTTACGACAGGCCTGCAGTTAGCCCCCGGCTGACGTCGGCTAGTCCTTCTCAAAGGACCACGTGGCGTGCATGAGCTGTTCTTATTTTTTTTTTTTTAAGAAAAATTCATGTGTTGCCCATGGCTTTTTAAAATAATTTTTTTACTATCTTTATTTATTTATTGGCTAGAGACAGAAACGGAGAGGGAATGGAAGTGGTAGAGAGGGAGAGAGATAGAGAGACACCTGCAGCCCTGCTTCACTATCTGCAAAGCTTTCCCCCTGCAGGTGGGGACCAGGAGCTAAAACCTGGGTCCTTGAGCATTGCAACATGTGTGCTCGACCCGATGCGCCACCACCCAGCCCCTTGACTTTTTTTTTTTTTAGATTTTTTTATTAGTGATTCAATATTGACTTACAAAATTATAAAACAGGAGTATAATTCTGTCTCCATTTTCCTTTTTTTTTTTTTTTTTCTTCCTCCTTCTTCTCTAGAGCACTGCTCAGCTCTGGCTTATGGTGGTGCAGGAGACTGAACTTGGGACTTTGGAGCCTCGGACAGGAGAATTTCTTTGCATAACCATGATGCTATCTACCCCGCCTCAGGAGTATAATTCCGTACCTTTCCCACCACCTGAGTTCCAAGTCCTCATTCCCTCCATTGGAAAGTGCAGTAGTTCTCCCAAGACCACAGATATGGACTATTATTTTTAGAAATATATATGCACCCCTCCCCGCCCATGGTCCTGCCTTCTTTTCTAAGGCACACCTGTTTACACACCTCTTACTACTTCCAAGTCTCCGTCCCTTCTCTTTTCCTCTTCTCATAGTCTTGATGGAATTGGACTTTAGAGCCCTCTAGCCATCTTTCCTTATCCCCATAACATTTCTTTTCTTTTCCTTTCTTTTCTTTTCTTCTCTTTGCCTCCATGGTTATCACTGGGGCTCGGTGCCTGCACTAGGAATCCACTGCTCCTGGAGGCCATTTTCCCCCCCCCTTTTTTTTTGTTGCCCTTGTTGTGTACTGCTGTTGCTTTTATTATTGTTGTTGTTATTATTGCTGTCATTGTTGTTGGATAGGACAGAGAGAAATGGAGAGAGGAGGGGAAGACAGAGAAGGGGAGAGAAAGACAGACACCTGCAGACCTGCTTCACCACCCGTGAAGCGACCCCCCCTGCAGGTGGGGAGCTGGGGACTCAAACCAGAATCCTTAGCCGGTCCTTGTGCGTTGTGTCCCCTGAGCTTAACCTGCTGTGCTACCACCCAGACTACACCCCCATGACATTTTTAAGCTATATTTTTGATGTTTATTTATTGGACAGAAACAGAGAGAAATTGCGAAGGGAGGGAAACAGAGACACACCTACAGACCTAGCTTCGCTGCTCTCAAAGCTTCCTCTCAGCAGGTGGGGACTGGGGGCTTGAACCTGGGTCCTCTGGAATTCTAATATGTGCAGCAGGCCCAGGAATCTGCAGCCTGGCAAGATGGCACAGGAACCCAGATCTGCCTCATGCACCATCAGCAGGCTGCTCCTGCCCACCCAGAGAGAGGCGGACTCCTTATGGCCCCTCTGCCCACGCCTGGCCAGCTGAGAGCTCAGGACAGGGGTGGGGCTTCAGTGTCCTGTCTCAGTGTGTGGTAGCATCTTGTGGCAGGAGGGAGGGGAGGCTGAGCCTAGGGCAGAAGCTCAGGAAAAGAAGACTGGGTGGGACAGGGCAGACAGTATAATGGTTCTGCAGAGACTTTCATGCCCGAGGCTCCAAAGTCCCAGGTTCAATCCCCCGCATCACCATAAGCCAGAGCTGAACAGTGCTCTGGGGAAAAAAAAAAAAAAGTTTGAGGAAGACTAGCTGGGTGGGCATTGGGGTTCTCCCATCAGTCCTGGGGACTGGCAGAGGCTTGGGGGATACCACCACAGCCACCACCCTGCCCTTGGTTACTGTCACAGTCGGGGGACTAGACGCATCACCTGGCCCTTCTGAGCTGAACAGGGTGTGCGGAGGGTGAAGCACCTGTGTGCCAGCCTCACCTGGGCTGCAGGGGCCTCATTATCTCCTCCACCAGACAGGAGCAGGAAGGGAGGAACTGGCTCGGGGACACTCGGGAACCACACCTGTCCTCTCCTTGGGGAGTCTGGTGCATGTTGGAAGTTTGAGAGGATGAGCCGTGTTGGTCTGATGGCCCCTGCTTCTGGGGTCTAGTCCCTGTGCTCCTTGTGCATGTGAGGGTCCTCACCGGGAAGGAAGACCAGCAGAGAGAACCAGCCTCAAAGTGCAAGGACCCGTGCAAGGATCCAGGTTCGAGTCCCCCGAAGCAGGTCTCCAGGTCTCTCTATCTCTATCTCCCCTCCCCTCCCTCTCAATTTCTCTGTCCAGTCCAGTAAAATGGGAAAACATGGCCCCTAGGAGCAGTGGATTTGTAGCGCAGGTACTAAGCCCCAGCGATAGCCATGGGAGCAAAAAAGGCGGATGGGAAGGCTGGGCACCCATCGCAGGCGGGAGTGGCTGGCAGGGCCTCTTCACCACCGGGCTGGTATTGCTTGGCCAGCAGGCGTGGGCTTTGCTCAGAGAGCAGGAATGTCCACAGCATTCCAGACCATTCCAGACCATTCCAGACAGGCAGGCACGCTGCTCCCTGCAGACCACGGCGAGGGGCGAGCTCAAGGAGGCAGGCAGCCTTTCCGAGGAAGAGGCCGGCAGGTGACACAGGGAATCTACTGCTGGAGTCCCTGCTGTCCTTTCCTTCCATCCCGGACACCAGGACCCAAGACCCCAGAGTGAGGCGGGGAGATATAAAGGCTGCACTGTGTGGGGAAGCTGGGCCACAGGGTGGCCAGAAATAACAGGCAAGGAATAGGCAAGGAAACGCGCTTGAAACCACTCAGAGATTCTGAGAAGTGTTTCCTGGCCCGTGGGATCTCACAGCAGTCTCCGGTGTGAGGGCCGAGTGAGGGTCCTCTGGTGTGAGGACCTTCCAGGCCCCCAGATCTCACCCTCCTCCTCCCCCCTATAGCTGGGAGACTTCCCTGGGGCTCCACATGCGTTCAATGTCCCCACAGGGCAGCTGTGTCCAGGGAAGTGGACACGTCCCCCACCCCCTGCTGGACACCCCAAGTATGGCCCATGGGCCAGTGGACTATACTAGCCAGCTGACTGCATTTTAATCAGATGTGAAGCCCAGTAGGCTGGGAGCCACGCAGAGCCTGCATTGGTAGAGCGCAGGACTTGCAAGCATGGGGTCCGAGGCTGGAGCCTGCTGCTATGCTGGCCAGAGTGGCACTCTCGTGCTCTCTCGCACCGAAGTACCTTTTGCTTTATTCCAGGATGGTTTCTCATCAGTGGATTTAAGTTTGTATACAGTGCACCTCACCCACCACCAAGCTCTCATGCCATCACACCCTTCCTGCTGATAACTGCCCTAGTGCGCAGAGTCATCATCATCGTTCTGCAAGACTCTCATGCCTGAGGCTCTGAGGTCCCAGGTTCAATCCCCAGCACCACCATCAGCCAGAGTTAAGCAGTCTGGTCTCTCTGTCTCTGCTTTTCTCTATATCTCTCTCATTAAAATGAAATAAATAAAAAAAAACTTTTTAAAAAATGAGTTTGATTACTACTGTCATCTTTTTTGCAAATCTGTTCTTTTTAGTTATCCATATTCCACATGAGTGAAATCCTCCAGAAGCTGTCTTTCACTTCTCACTGAGCACCAACACCTCTAGTTTCATCTATTTAGTCCCAAACAACACAGCCTCGTCTTTTTAATGGCTAAGTAGTATTCCACTGACTATCTACCCCATAGCCATTTTAAATAGTCACCTGCCCATGAGCATTACAAGCAAGGAAGTGCCAAGAGGGAGGTGTGGACAGGTCAGGGGGCACAGAAGCCAGCACGAGGGAGACAGCTGGCCAAATGCCACAATTTGAATCTCAAAGTCAACAGACCAAACAAAAACAGAAACAATGGCCATGTGGGGGGTGATGGATTAGTCGTGCGGGCTCTGAGCCCCAGCAATAATAGAAAAAAAGTAATCATTCAAGGAACCTGTGAAAATAAAGCATGTGAGACAAGAGACTTCCCAGGTGACAGTGCAGCTTGGGGTTGGGGGGGACTTGAGGGGGGTGGCCAGGCCTCACTGTTCCCTGAGTAGGCCTTCTGTGATGATAGGAGCAGCCCAGGTAGGGTGGCTGGAGTCGCTGTCACCCACCTTCTATTTTTTTTGCCTCCAGGGTTATCGCTGGGGCCTGGGGCCCACGCTGCGAATCCACTGCTCCTAGCGGCCATTTTTTTCCATTTTATTGGGTAGGACAGAGAGAAAATGAGAGAGATGGGGAGATAGTGAGGGAGAGAGACAGACACCTGCAGGCCTGCTTCACCACTTGTCAAGTGTCCCTCCCACCCCCCTGCAGGTGGCAAGCCAGGGGTCTGGAACCCAGATCCTAATGTGGGTCCTTGTGCTTCGTACTATGTGCGCTTAACCTGGTGCACCACCGCCCAGCCCCTTTGCCCAGAACAATGGAGCCCTGTCTGGGGGAGTCTGCAGGCTGGGACCCCACACATGGACGGGACACTCTGTGAGCCCATGGGTACCCGTTTGGGGAGGGCAGGGGGTGAGACCAAGGTCAGAGGTCACAGGTTGGGGGGGGAGGGCTGTACCCAGCCCTTCCTTCTCAGACCCTGAGGTGGGGGCCCCACACCCCAGGCAGGAGACCGAGCCCTCAGAGCATGGCCTCCCCCTCCCCGGCTAATCCTCTTTTGATTAGCCCTGTTTCCTTCCTGCAGCCTTTCTGGAAGCTGAATCCAGGGCCTGAGTCTCGGGAATTTTCTAAACCGGGAGTCCCAGCACAGGATGAGTTCCAAAGGCGGGGGCCAGCTCCAGGAAGGGCTGGAGGGAGGGGTCCCAGCAAGGCCCGCCTCCCCTCGCTGCCAGGCCTGCCCTGTCACAGCTAAGCTGTCACGTCACGCCTGACCCACTCATGCAGTGTGGGAATGAGAGAGACAGCCCAGTCACAAGTCAACTGTGACTGAGCAGCGGCGCAACAGGGCAGGGAACGAGACGGGCACACCTGCTGGACCTGGAGGCCCCGATCTAAGCCTGTCTCTGCCTCTTCCCTTTAAGTCCCTGTGCCCCCTTTCTAAGGCTCAGTCTTCTTGTCCAGACACTGGGAATAAAAACAGTGCCCCCTCCTGGATCTTCACAGAGATGAGACCAAACAGTAGCTTGGCATGGAACTTGGAGAATTCCAGAGAATACCCCTGGCCAGGTGGGTCCCAGACCCGGCCTTGAGTCTCTCTCACTGTGTCATCTCTCCCCCACCCCACCCCCATGTCAGGCAGGAGGGGCTATCTTCCTCCCTCCCTTCCTTCCTTCCTTCCTTCCTTCCTTCCTTCCTTCCTTCCTTCCTTCCTTCCTTCACTGCCACCAAGGTTCTCACTTGGGCTCTGTGCCTACACCATGAATCCGTTTCTCCTCATGGCCATTTCTACCTTATTTTTTCCTTTCTATTTTTCACTTGATAAGACACAGAGAAATTGGGAGGGGTGGGGAAGATAGAGAGGGAGAGAGACAGGGAGACACCTGCAGTACTTGCATCGCCCTGCAGGTGAGGAGCGGACCCCAGTCCTTTCGTGTGGTGACGTGTGTGCCGCCGCCCGCCCCCCAGGATGGGGTTCCTGCCTGCCTTGATCGCAGCTACATTCCCAGCTCTCATGAGCACAGCAGGTGCTCAGAGATATTTGTGCCTGAACATCCCATAGGCAGATGGACCTGGGCGGGAGGGGAGCCAAGACTGATCTGGAATAGCTGGGGTCAGGGGGTACAGGAAATGCAGGAAAAAACATTCCATCTGAGACAACCCCCCCCACACACACACACACAAGTGCCCCACCGTGAGAAAGCACGTGAAGAAAACTCAATTTGGACACCAGGATGGGGAAGCCAGAGCAGAGCAGAGCAGGGGCTGGGAGGGCAGAGGCTGGGGAGGCCCCTGGCGGAGGGCTGGCTCACAGTGGGGGTGGGAGGGGGGTGCTGTGTGTTGCTTGGAGGGACCCAAGCATGCTTACTCAGTGTTGTCATAGCCGAATTATTTTTTCTTAAAAAGTAAAAGGGGGGAAGGGGGAGGTGGTGGAGCGCCCAGTTGGATGCAGGTGTTACCTGGAGCAAGTGTCCCACTCCCCACGTGCGTGGGGAGTGCGAAACAAGCAGTGAAGCAGGTTTACAGGTGTCTGTCTGTCTTCCTCTCTCTCTTTCTTTTGCCTCCAGGGTTATTGCTGGGGCTCAGTGCCTGCACTACAAATCCACTGCTCCTGGAGGCTTTTTTTTTTTTTTTTCATTTTATTGCATAGGACAGAGAGAAATTGAGAGGGGGAGTGGAGGGGACGATAGAGAGGAGGAGAGAAAGATTGACACCTGCTTCACCACTTGTGAAGCCACCCACCTGCAGGTGGGGAGCTGAGGACTAAAACCGGATCCTTGCGCTTAAAACTCTGTGTGCCTTCTCACTCTACCCCCCAACTCTCTCAATTTCTCTCTGTCCTATCCAGTAAAATATAAATTAAAAAAATAGTAAAAAGGCTGCCGGTGGAGTCGTAGTGCTGGCACCGAGCCCCAGTGATAACCCTGGTGGCAGCAAAAAACAAACAAAACTGATTTATTATGATATAGGAGAGAGGGAGAGAAAGGGAGAGGGGGAGAAAAAGGGAAAAGGAGAGGGAGAGGGAGCTCTGCTTAGCTCTGGAGTACAGTGGTGCTGGGGGCTGACACTGAGCTACCTCCCTGGCCCCATACCAGCTCCTTCAACAGTGACACAAGGCTGGGCCCTGGGCTCACTCACTGAAGCAGCTGCTTTGCATGTGGGGACTCACGTGAGCTGCTACAGAGCCAGCCCTGGGGAGACTTGGAACAGAGAGAGAGAGAGAGGGAAAGGGAGAGGGAGAGGGAGGGGGAGGGGGAGGGGGGCAGGTTGTGTGTGTGGGGAGTGTCCATGGGGGGGGCATCTGCTCCAGGAGAAGACACAGATGTGACTGTCAAATTTAATTCTGATCACAGTCCCCCTTCCCCCGTGTATGATCTGACCCAATAGACACCACGGCTGTCACGGGGCCCTGTCATAGGGAGAAGGGAGGTGACAGTCGGCACAGCTGGGAGCCCAACACAGGTCCCCTCCCCAAAGGCATCTTAAAGATTCTCAGAGCATGATGGTCCCGGTGCTGTGGGGAAGGGAGTAGAGCCACAGCCACAGCCTGGGGAGGACAGTCCTCTGGGGACATCAAGTCAGGAACAAGAGGGAAGAAGGGGTTGGGGGGGGGGAGAGAGAGAGAGAGAGAGAATTGCAGAGGTGTAAGGGAGTGCACACTTTGCACTTTACCACCAAGATGAGATAAAACAGAAAAAGACTGGGGCCGGATGGTGGCGCACCTGGTTAAGCACACACATTACAGTGAGCAAGGACACGGGTACAAGCCCCTGGTCCCCCCCTGCAGGGGGAAAGCTTTGCAAGTGGTGAAACAGAGCTGCAGGTGTCTTTTTGTCCCTCTCCCCTCTATCTCATTCCTCTTGATCTCTGGTTGTCTCTATCCAATGAATAATAAGTAGAAGATAGTTAAGAAAAAAGAAAAAGGGGGCCAGGTGCTAGCACAGCGGGTTAAGCGCACGTGGCGCAAAGTGCAAGGACCGGCATAAGGATCCTCGTTTGAGTCCCCGGCTCCCCACCTGCAGGGGGGGGGTCATTTCACAGGTGGTGAAGCAGGTCTGCAGGTGTCTGCCTTTCTCTCCCCTTCTCTTGATTTCTCTCTGTTCTGTCCAACAACGACAACATCAATAACAACAACAATAAAAACTACAACAACAATAAAACAAAAAGGGCAACAAAAGGGAAAAAAAGAAAATAAAAAAGGAAAAGAAAAAGACCCATCATTTGCTGCTCTGGCCCAATGCCTGTGTGGACAGGAGTGAAGAAATTCTTCCCAGGACTCCAGTGGCAGCTGGACAGGTGGCACACTGGTGGAGCACAGGTCTTGCTTGTGCGAGGCCCTGGTTCGAACCCTGGCATCGCCTGAGCCAGAGCAGAGAGATGCTCTGGTCTCTCTCATGCAATAGTACATTTTTAACAAAAATGTCTGTAGATGGATATATTATTTTGACTGAGAGAGAGAGATGAACACCTATCTGACACATACTATGTTGGGGGTTGAACCCAGGGCCTCGCACACTCCAGTCCATTCTATCCATTCTTCCCAGGACTCCAGTGGCAGCTGGACAGGTGGCACACTGGTGGAGCACAGGTCTTGCTTGTGCGAGGCCCTGGTTCGAACCCTGGCATCGCCTGAGCCAGAGCAGAGAGATGCTCTGGTCTCTCTCATGCAATAGTACATTTTTAACAAAAATGTCTGTAGATGGATATATTATTTTGACTGAGAGAGAGAGATGAACACCTATCTGACACATACTATGTTGGGGGTTGAACCCAGGGCCTCGCACACTCCAGTCCATTCTATCCCACTGAGTCACTTCTGCAGTCACCTAAATAAATCCTTAATTTAAAATAATCTTTATTTATTGTACAGAGACAGCCAGAAATTGAGAGGAGAGGGAGACAGGGAGAGAAGCAGAGACACCTGCAGCCCTGTTTCACCATTTGTGAAGCTTTCTCCCTGCAGGTGGGGGCCAGGGGCTTGAACCTGGGTCTTTATGCACTGTAATGTGTGTGCTTAACCAGGTGCACCAGCACCTGACCCAATTCCTTTATAAAAAGAAATGAAAGAGCCTCCAGCAAGCATTGCTGCCTGGCCTTGACTTGGAAACAGTGGGAGGAAAAACCACACAGCCGGCTCCACACTCTGAGGACAACGCAGCCACCCTCCCTGCCGGGGCCTGCTGGCATGTGACCACCTCGGGCCCATGCCAGGCCCAGGCACTCCCGGGACAGAGAGAGAGCCAGGAGCGGCTGCCAGCGGGGCCATCTGCTCCCTGATTCCCACAGTGGGCACAGCCTCAGGAGGGCAGCAGGGCAGAAGCGGGGTCCCTGCGCCCAGGAGGGAGGGGACCGTCCTCTACAGGAATCAAACTGTACATGAGCCTTCCTGCCTGCCACCTCCAGGCACAGGGTCTCTTGCCTCCTGGCCACCAGGCCCTCTCTGCTGCCAACAGTGACCTGTCCCTGGGCTCCAGCATGGACTGAGCAGGGCATCTTAGCACCGAGCTTGGTTCCCATCTGGCAGGTGAGGCCGAGGGTGCCCTGCACGCAGCTCACAGCCCCATGTCCCTGCCCATTCCCTTGCTCAGTGCTAACTGCAGGCCCAGAGCATCATGGGTTATGCTTGTTACTCTTTCCCCCCCTTTTGTTGCCCTCGTTTTTTATTGTTGTTGTAATTATTATTGGTATTATTGATATCGTTGTTGTCGGATAGGACAGAGAGAAATGGAGAGAGGAGGGGAAGACAGAGAGGGGTGAGAGAAAGACAGACACCTGCAGACCTGCTTCACCACCTGTGAAGCGACTCCCCTGCAGGTGGGGAGCCAGGGTTTGAACCGGGATCCTTACGCCGGTCCTTGCGCTTCGCGCCACGTGCACTTAACCCGCCGCGCTACCGCCCGACTCCCGCTTGTTACTCTTAAAGGCTAACGTCACAAGACAGAGTGCCAGCCTGGCATTGGTGTAACCAAGGGCCAAACTTGGGACCTTGAGTGTGTGAGTCCTATGCCATGAGCCTCCCTTCCACCCTCTTCCCAAAACAGAGCTAAGGCGTCAACTCTGCTTGGGGGCTGCAGGCAGGTGGAGGGTGTAGGGGGACAGGAGACCACTCTGAGAACCAGAAGAAGAGGGCTGGGCTGATGGGTGGCCTGGGACCAAATAGGAGGGAGAAAAGGTGCTGCACTGCCAGCACCACCCGCGCCACCTCCCAGGAAGATGGGGGTACAGAAGGCCCACCCCATGTGACTTGGGAACTCACTGCCTAGGGTGAGTCAGAGACAGCTGTCACTGGAGGTTAACCAGCAGTGAGGGCCTGCCCCAGCTTATTCAACCACCAGTGCCTCACCCTTAGAAACCAGATCATGGGCCAGAAGATAGCTCAGTGGGCAGAGCTCACACCTTAGCATACATGAAGCCCTGGGTTCCAGGCCAGGCAAACACACAGAAGCACTGTGAACAGCACGGGGGGGGGGGGAGGGGGTATCCATAGATGTGGGATTGTGCTGTGGCACCTCTCTTTCTCTCAGAAAATAAAGAATAAAAACTGAGCTAGGTGGGTGGGGGAGATAGCACAATGGTTATGCAAAGAGACTCTCTTGCCTGAGGCTCCAAAGTCCCAGGTTCAATCCCCCGCACCACCATAAAGCAGAGCTGAGCAGTGCTCCGGTGTCTGTCTCTCTCTCTGCATCTCTCTCAAAAATAAAATAAAATAAAATAAAATATCTTGTGGTCCAGGAGGTGGCGTAGTACATAAACCATTGGACTCTCAAGCATGAGGTCCTGAGTTCAATCCCTGGCAACACATGTTCCAGAGTGACGTCTGGTTCTCTCTCTCTCTCTCTCTCTCTCTTCTATCTTTTTCGTGAATAAATAAATTCTTTAAAAAAAAAAAAAGTACTGGGCTGGGTGGGGATGCTCGGAGGCATGGTACCTGTGGGAAGCCCTGAGTTGAATGAAAAGCTATTTGTCCCCCAAATGACCTCAGTGAGATAGATAGTTCACGCTGTTGACTGGGCCCTGGACTGAATGAGGGAAATGACTGGGGGGGGGAGGCAGCCCCTGCAGGCTGAGCTGCTCTGACAGCCCCCTCAGCTGCCAGCAGGCCTCTGCCCGCGCCCCCCTCCTCACCCCACCTTCCCCCACAGCCAGCCACAGGGAGTCAGAGCCACCACAGCCCACTGCTGCCCCCACCTGGGAGTCAGCCTGCTGCAACCTCCCAGCCATGCCCTTGAACCCCAGCACCCACCCCTCTCTGGGTGAGAAACAGGATGTCCGCCCTGCTTCCAGTGTCACACTGCCAGGATCAGCAAGTGAAGTGAGACAGAGCCCTGATCTTCACAGACGACCGTCAACACACGCACACGCACAAGTCTTTCTGCTTCCTTCCTTCACTTACACACACACCACGACAGCCAGGCTGGGCTCCTCGGCCAGATCATGTGCTCTGGGCGATGGGCTGATGGGCTGATGGACGCTGGAGCCCAGCCTCTCAACACAGACTTCCTCCTCCAAGCAATGTCCCTCCCCCCTCAAAAGTACTTTCCCCCTAAAGACTAATGTCATTGAAACTGCTAATTTTTTTAAAAGATGCATTTATTTAGTGAGTGATGACCACAGAAACACTCTGGTGTACACGGTGCTGATTATCTCTGATCTAAAAGAAAAAGTCACTGTATAGGCGTTTACTTTTTTTTTTTTACCAGAGCCCTGCTCAGCTCTGGTTTATGGTGGTGCGGGGGACTGAACCTCGGCCTCGGGCATGAGAGTCTCTTTGCAGAACCATTATGCTCTCTCTCTCTCTCTTTTAATTATCTTTATTTATTTATTGGATAGAGACAGCCAGAACTCTAGACGAAGGGGGAGATGGAGAGGGAGAGAGACAGAGAGACACCTGCAGCACTGCTTCACCACTTGCAAAGCTTTCCCCTTGCAGATGGGGACAGGGGCTCAAACTCAGGTCCTTGTGCACTGTAATGTGTGTATTCAACCAGGTGTGCCATCACCTGGCCCCCTATTATGCTCTCTCCCCTTGCCCTAGGCTCTCACTTTTTCAACCTACCCCATGAATCTACTAAGTAATGTTGTTTCTGAGAAACCCTTAGGTGCACTCAGAGAGCTTCCTGGAGCTGCCCACAACAGTCAATAGTAGAAGCCAAGAGAGGAAAGACCCTGTGTTTGGGTGTTTTTGCTGGCTTATGGAAGATTCAGCACTTAATTCTAGAAAGCAGCCCTCTACACCACGAAGCCAGACTGAAGACTCCGACTCTCAGAGATGAGAAGAGTAAACAGGGAGGGGGCTTCACAGGCCAAGTGTTTGCATTGCCAGCCTGAGGCCAAGTTCAGTCCCCAGCACTTATGGTGATAAGCCAGAGCTGAACAGTGCTCTGGCCTCTCTCTCTGTATCTTTCTCTCTTTCTGATAAAAACAAATAAACATTAGAAGGAGGAGGAGGAGGAGGAGGAGAAGAAGAAAAAGAAGAAGAAGAAAGAAACAGGAGAGGCAAAGGCAGAGGGAAAGAAACCACAGCACCAAAGCTTTCCTCCATGCAATGGGGGCCGGCCTTGAACCCGGGCTGTGCACATAACCAAACAGTGCCAGGTTTTGTCATGCCGGCCCTTCTGTGTAAGCTTTAGAGCACTGCTTTAAAAGCAAAATCAAACTAACATTGTACTGAAGCTCGGGGCGCTGCCAAGTGGTAGGGCACAGGACTTGCACACACGCTGTCCTGAGTTCGAAGCCAGCGCTGTACACGCCAGCCAGAGCAATGCTCTGGTTCTCTCTTGCCCTCCTGCTGATAAAATCAACCTGCTGGGGGAAGGGCGACACGTAAGAAGCTGCGGTGTTCTCCCCTGCGGGCTCGTCTCCCCAGGAGCAGGGAGTGGGGGCGGTGGGTCTTACCTGTGCGGGGGACTCAGTAATGACAGTAAAGCAGCTCACCTGAGGGTGCACTTGCGTTCCTCGTCACTGCCGGCCCCCACCTGCAGACGGAAGGATGCGGTCACAGCCCGGAACCCGGGACCTGGAACCCGGAACCCAAAACCGGTGGGGACAAGCCCGAGACAGCCTCCCACGTCCTGCTCTGGGGCTGCAGAAGCTCTGGATGCCACAACACAGACCCTGTCCTGCTGAGGCTTCTGGTCACTTCCATGGCAGAATCTCCTGCTCTTTATCTCAGTGCTCATGCTGAGTCCTCCCTTGGCTCCCTGAGTGCTCTGTTTAGCATCAGTCCTCAGCATGCCCAAGGCTCAGTCCTCTACTTTACAGGGTTGTTTTGGATTGGATCCTAATTTAATTTAATTTTGTTTAAAAATTTTTATTGATTGATTGATTCCCTTTTGTTGCCCTTGTTGTTTTATTTGTTGTAGCTATTATTGTTGTTGTTACTGATATTGTTGTCTAGGACAGAGAGAAATGGAGAGAGGAGGGGAAGACAGAGAGGGGGAGAGAAAGACAGACACCTGCAGACCTGCTTCACCGCCTGTGAAGCGACCCCCCCTGCAGGTGGGGAGCCGGGGGCTGGAACCAGGATCTTTATGCCGGTCCTCACACTTTTGTGCCACGTGCACTTAACCCACTGTGCTACCACCCAACTCCCTCTATTTTAATTTTAAAGGTGTATTTTATTATTTAAATTATGAGAGAGAGAGAGAGAGAGGGAGATGCACCAGAGCCCCACTGCAGTGTGTGGGGTGTCGAGTTTCCACTGGGAGCCTCAAGCCTGCAAGGCCTATGCTCCACCAGCTAAACCACTTTTCCCGCCTACTGTAGCTTTTTTTTTTTTCTGTCCTTACTGGGGCCTCACTACGCTGGGCTGACTTTTTATTAAAGACAAATAAATATATGGAGAGATGAGAGAGAGAGCGCGATGGGAAAAGACTGAAGTTTTCCCCAGTGTTACAGAGGCTGGGGCCTCAAACCCGGGGCCACACAGGCACCTCCCCCGGTGAGCTATTTCGACCTGGGGGGGGGGTCCTCTCCTTTCCTTTTGAAGGGGAAGGGGCTGTGTTTTCAGAGAACCCACTTCCTCCTGCACTCTAGAAAGAACAGACTTTGCGATCTGCGCCGTTAAGCCCCAACATGCAGGTTAAAAGCCTCTCTCCAAAGTGGGGGTCCAGGCTCCCAGCTGGACCCTCAGTGCTGCAGGGGCCACCATGGTGCTCTGGCTTTCTCTCTCTCTCCCCTACAAAATAAACAAAACCAAGTCTCTGAAAGGGCTGGAGAGATGGCATAATTGAAAAACACACACCACCATTGCCGGCAAAGTCTCCCCCAGCCACAGAAGCAAGCTCCAGGCTGTCTGTGTGGTTCTCAGAAAAGGCCTGAATGTTTAATAGACAACTCTCGGGGCTATTGATTTATCTAAGTGGAAGCAAGTGCGTTTAATATCTTCTAAAAGTTCAAAGACCAAGAGATTAGGCTCCAGAAGTAGCCATGACTTAACCCCCCGGTGGGTATATTCCCTTTTTTTATTTTATTTTATTTTTGCTTTCTTTCTTTCAAGGAGAAAAGTGAAATGAGAACACCACAGCCCGCGCCACCTCACACCGCTGGGACTTGGCGTGTCCTGTACGGTACACAGAGGAGCCCATTGAGCGGAGACGAGAAGCCTGGAAAGCAGTGATGGCTGGGAGACGCAGGGCTGGACCAGCATAGAAGCCAGAGACAGAAGCCCTGGATGGCAGGGTCGGGGTCCAGAGCTCTGGAGGAGCAGGATAGGGGGTGAGGGAGAAGGGACACCCCTAGAGAAACCTGGAGCCCCTCGTCTCTATCATGGCTGTGCATGCTAAGACAACAGTGTCACGCAATCGTTGATTCCAAGCCAGGGCCACTGGCCGTGTGGCTGGCAGGTGCCTCCTTGTCCCTGTACCGGGCCTCACAACAATGAATGAATAAGATGGGCCATCACTTCCTGTCAGCGGTGCTGGGGCCTTCCCTGCAAAGCTGAGAAGGTCTGGGTGACCAGAAACAGGCTGAGGAATGAATCTGACCGCAATCACCACCGAGTGACTCGTCGGCCTGCCTCCAGGTGTACTGGCTTTGTTCTGCGTGACTTCACCCATTTCCAAGGACCTCTTGATGACATCAGGCCCGGAGAGGCAGAGACTGGAGGCTCCCTCGCTTCCCACCAGAAACCGGAGGGGGCTGGCCAGGTGTGAGACCGGAGACCACTCCTGCAAGCTTCCAGAAGGCTGGCTGTGGTCCTGGGCCCTCAACTGTGGGGAGCCTGAGTTTGCAGGGTGCTGCTGCATCCAGTGGGGAGGGGGGCAGGCTGCTGTTACCGCCACCCACCTGGAATGAGACAAGCCTCCAGGATACAGTTTTCTGGCCCTAAGAATTCCTGGTGTGAGGCTGGGCAATCCTGATCTCCCCCACCCCCCACTCGCACCCCATCCCCATCGGTGACTGGAGACCTGCCAGGCCATGGCAGTGAGTCACCCTCAAAATGACCAACTGATGACTGGTTCCGGGGCTGCAAGGTGTGCGGCAACGAAGCAAGCATGGGTGAGCTCACACACAAGAAGATTGGCTCTGCAGGCGGGGGCCCCAGGCAGCACACCCCCGAGGTGAGGCAAGCGGGGCAGGCATCCTGGAGGGAAGTTGTGTGGGTGGAGGGCCAAGGCAGAGGCTGAGGCCCAGAGGGGCCACAGGCAGCCCGACAGGCTCAGGCTCAGGCCAGAGGCAGAGGGCTCCTGCTTGGGTTCTACGCCTCAGCCAAGCAGGAAGAGGCGTCCCAGGAAAAGCCGGCCAGCCTGGCTGGACTGGTGCTGATTGAACTACAGCCACTTCCTCTCCGTTTTCTTAGATTCCTCTTTTTAAACCGCATCCAGAGTTATCACTGGGGGCTGGGGCCTGGGCAACAAATCTACTGCTCCTGGTGGTCTTTTATTTTTCCTTTTACTTGATAGGACAGAGAGAAATCGGCAAGGGAGTGAAAGGGAGAGAGGGAGAGAGGGAGAGAGAGGAAGAAGGACACCTGCGGACCTGCTTCATCGTGTGTGAAGCTTGCCCCCCTGCAGGTGGGGAGCCGGGATTTGAACTTGGGTCCGTATGCATAGTGATGTGTGCATCAACCAGGTGCACCATGGCCTGGCCCCCTTTTTTCCCTTAAGATTTGTTTATGAGAAAAGGGGTGAGGGAACCAGACCATCAGTCAGGCATATGATCGCCAACGATCACATTCAGGCTTTCACGCTTGCAAGTCCAAGGCTTTCTCCACTGTGCTGCTTCCTGGGCCAGTTAAGTCTCTGTTTATCAGGACATTTGACCTTTAGGGAAAATGGTGTTTCATATGATCACTAAAACGTCGTCTACCCGCATGTCCAACAAGACATGGTATGGCCACTCGGTGGAATAGTATTCATGGATGAAAAGGACTGAGATACACTGAGTGAGCCTTGGAAACATTTCACTGAGGTCAGGGGTGTATGTGTGTGTGTGATTCTATGCACAGGGACTGCCCTGAGAGGGCAAATCTATAGAGACAGTGCACATCAGAGGTAGACCTGAGTGGGAGGAGGTCTAAAGGGGCTTCCGTAGTCTACTTAAGGGGGTGAGATTTCCTGGGGTGAAATGCCATGGGATCAGACAGTGGTGGTACTTGCAGGATCCTTCGAACAGATTAGAAACCACTAAGCTGTATACTTGAGTTTCTGTTACGTGAGGCACTGCTCTCCTGAAAAGTAAGACAGCCATCGCGGCAGGGGCTGTGTGGGCTGTATTTGAGGAGGGAGGGAACTGACGGGCTTCCTGCAGGGCCCTTCCAGAAGCCCAACTCTCCCTAGGCTCACCGGGGCAGGGACAGAGGGCTGGTGGGGAGCAGGTGCCCTCCTCCATGCTGTCAGCCAGGAAAAGCAGCCTGCTGGCCCCCGCTATGGGAACTCACTCTCAGGGCCCCTCCTGGAGAGCAGAGGGCTGAGGATTCCACCATCCCCACCCACCCCCACTGGCTTCTAGAAGCAGTGGGAGGGCCACCCACAAGAGGCCAAATATAGGTTCTGGGGAAGTGCTATCCGGCCAGAAGGCCAGGTCGCCCAGAAGCCGGGGCCTCCCTCCTCAGGGCTCCCCCGCTAAACAGTTCCTGCTCCTCTGGCGGCCGCTGCTCTGCAGGCCAGCTCAGGCCAAGCTGGGCAGCAGGACCAGAGGCCGGAGCGGGCTGCCAAGGGGACGACGGGGTGAGGGTGGGGGACAAGCAGGAGGGACCCCAGCCACAGAGAGCCAAGGCTGCAGCCCAGTCCGGACCCCTCCTCCCAGGACCCTCAGGGACAGACGGAGGCGGTGGATCTTGGTTCCATGCTGGCTCTGCAAACCTGGCCAGAGAGGCTGCCCTCTCAGCGAGAGCACCCTGCAACCACAGACACCCCGGCACCACGCACAGGAACAAGCGGTCCCCAATGACAGGGCCGGACTGAAGACACATCGCTGTCTCCCCAGTGACAGGCCCGCCACGGACCACCAAGCTCAGGGGAGTTCCTGTACTGTCACCATCAGGAGTCCAGTCCCACCCGCACCCCCAGGAGGAGGGTCACACCTGCAGGCACAAGCTGCCCTCAGTCACCCCTGCATGGGGGTCACAGTCACACCCCCAGAGTGACCCAGACGGGGGTCACCCCTGCAGTCACCCTCACACCCACAGTCTCCCGCAGAGCCCGCGCACACAGGCCTCCAGCACCCCCCCCCCCAGCCTCGCAGGCCAGACCCCCGCCCGCAGGAGGCTGGCGGCTCGGGCCCCGGGCTCACCTCGCTGTTGCTGGCGGACGAGGCGGCGCTGGGCGTAGGTGAGCGCTGCAGGGTGACCAGGGCCATGGCTGCTGGCGCCGCCGGAGCCTGGTGCTGCAGCTACCGGGCCCGGGGCCTCCAGGGGCCTCCAGGAACCGCGCGCGGGCGGCCGGGCGAGCCGGGCCGGGCCCGCCCTCCTGCCCTCCTGCCCTCCCAGCTGCACCGCCCCGCCCCCGCCTTCCGCGCCTGCGCGCCGGGTCGGAGGCGGGGCCTGAGGGGCGGGGCCAAGAATGACGCGGCGAGTGGGGAGGGGCCAAGAGGGGCGGGGCCAATAGTGAGTCATCTGACGTGTCGGGTTGGAGGCGGGGCCCGTAAGAGGGCGGGACTAAGAGTGATGCCCGGGCCTGGGGGCGGGGCCTCGTGTGATGCACCAAAACGGGGCGGGGCCCCTGGGGGCGGGGTCAGATTGACAGGGTGGGTGAGTCCTTGGGAGGCGGGGGCTTGAATGGAAGGGACTGGGCGGTGCGTCGGTCCAGGGAATACGGCCTCCTGGGGGCGGGGCCAGATTTCGCGTGGGCGGGGCCTTTGGATGGATGGTACTTGGACTGAGGGGCGGGTCTGTGAGGAAGCGGCCCGGACGCGAGCGGCACCTGAACTTCCGGAGGTCGTGCGCGGGGTCTGGACTGAGGCTCGCTGGGCCGCTTCAGATGCGAGGCCTCAGTGGGGGCGGAGGCCTGAGACGTGCGGGGACGTGCTCTGACATGTGCGGGCGGGTCTGTGCCTGCCAGGGGCGGGGCCTGGTGTGGGTGACTCCGGAAGGGTCTGGGGGCGGGGCCTGGACTGAGGGCCCCCAGGTGGTGGGGCGGGGCCTGAGGTTGGGAGGCGGGGCCGGCGCGGAGTGCGGCGCCTGCGCAGTATGCTCACCCAACCCGGCCTTGTGTCTCTGTCTCAGTCGCTCTGAAAAAAATCAACCCAGGAAAGTAAAGCCCCAGTGATGGGAAAAGAAAAAAAAGTACAAAAATACACAATGCACAAAATGCCAGGGTCCTCCCTGAGGGCGGGGTCTCTTCCCTCTCAATTTCTCTCTATACAATAAAATGGAAAAAATGGCCACCAGGAGCTAGTGGATTCATAGTGTTACCAGCGATCCCCCTGGAATGAACATAATAATAATAAGTGATAGGAAGGCAAGAGCTTGGAGTGATGAAAGAAGGGACCAATAGCCAAGGAATGCAGGCAGCTTTGAGAAGCAGAACGAAGCAAGGGGACACATTCTCTCAGGAACTGCAAGAGTCTATTCCTGTAGTTTCAAGCTGTTAGGTTTCTGCCAACTTGTTCTAGGGCCTATCAGAATTGAACAGAAAACTAATCTTGCAGCCTGGGAAATAGCTCAACAGGTAGAGTGAAGTACTTGCAAACTGGAGGCTCCTGGCTCCATTCCCAGTGTTGTGTATCCTGGAGTGATGCTGTGGCTTCTCTCTCATGTGTAGCTCATGTGAAATAGAGATTTTCACATGAAATAAGTAAAATGTTTTGAAAAACCAACACACACACACACACTTAAAAAAATTATTCATGAAGAAGATAGGAGAGAGAGAGAAAGAACCAGATATCACTCTGGTACATATGCTGCTGGGGTATTGAACTTGGGACCTCATCCGTGGGAGTCCAATACTTTATCCATTGCGCCACCTCTCAGTCCACCATTTTTTTTTTTTTTAATCACTGCTCAGTTCTGGTTTATGATGATGCCAGGACTTGAACCTATGGCTTTTAGCATGCTAGATTTATGTCAACCTAGGGAGCTATCTCCCAGACCCTGGGCACTTCCTTTTTCTCTTTTTCTTATCTTTTAAAAAAAAAATTAAAATTTTATTTATTTATTTTCCCTTGTGTTGCCCTTGTTGTCTTTTTTATTGTTGTTGCAGTTATTATTGTTTTTGTTATTGATGTCATCATTGTTAGATAGGACAGAGAGAAATGGAGAGAGGAGGGGAAGACAGAGGAGGGAGAGAAAGAGACACCTGCAGACCTGCTTCACCGCCTGTGAAGCGACTCCCCTGCAGGTGGGGAGGCAGGGGCTTGAACAGGGATCCTTACGCTCATCCTTGGCTTTGCGCCCATGCACTTAACCTGCTGCACTACCGCCCGACTCCCTCTTTTTTTTCTTTTTCTTTTCCCCTCCAGGGTTATTGCTGGGGCTCAGTGCCTGCACTGTGAATCCACTGCTCCTGGAGGCCATTTTTTCCCTTTTGTTGCCCTTGTTGTTTATTGTTGTTGTTGTTATTATTGTTGTTGTTATTGCTGTCATTGTTGTTGGATAAGACAGAGAGAAACAGAGAGAGGGCGAGAAGACAGAGAGGGAGAGAGAAAGACACCTGTAGACTTGCTTCACCACCTGTGAAGTTACCCCCCAGCAGGTGGGGAGCCAGGGCCTCGAACCTAGATCCTTATGCCGGTCCTTGTGCTTTGTGACATGTGTGCTTAACCTGGTGCATTACCACCTAGTCCCTGTACTTCTTTTTTATAAGGCCTCACTGTTGTTGGTTGTAAAATCCATGAGCCTTATGAAAGCCTGAGACTCTGCCCATGTGTCCTGGGCTGGGTGTAGGGATTGCAGGAGGCATGCCATGATATGTATGTGCTGTCTCTGGCATCTGGGACCAAAGGCCTACACATCTTTGTAGCCTGTCTCCTTGAGTGCATCCTTGGCCCTGTCCTCCCAGTACCCCAGAATGGTGTGGGCCAGCCAGCAGGCCCTGGAGCCCCTGCTCTGCTCCTCCGCTCTGCTCTGGAGCCAGCCTGGCCAGCCAGGCCCCCGGTGGCCAAGGCACAACCCTCCCCTCCTCCGGGGTGGCAGCAGGCAGAGCAGAGGAGGATCCTCTCCAGCTGGCCTCGGGACAGGCCTCCCTGTGCCCCTCAGTCCTCCAAGAACCCCTGCGACCGCCTCCTCCACCGAGGCCTGTCGGGGGGGGGGGGTTGGGATCAGCCAGGAAAGTCAGCAACTTTTCAGCAGTTGGGGTGGTGGTGGTGGGGTACAGAGTGGGGGCACAGTGTGGCCCTATGAACAGCTCCATGAGGAGCCCCACCTCCCAGGGCCTGTCTAGAACTTCAGACTTTGACCCCAAATTCCAGTCCCAGCTGGCGGGCAGAAGACTGAGGACAGGAGCTACCCCCCAAGAGACCAGACCTACCCGAGAGGTGACAGCATTGCCTCCTGGATTTAGAAGTCAGGGACACCTGTCCACAGGTGAGTGTGGCACCTCTGAGCTGGGCATAGAGCCTCTCCCAGGGTCTGCAGAGAACACCCCACTTCCATACCTGGTGCAGGGTGGGGCAGCCTTGGGAGCAGGCGGGGACCACAGGTCAGTTTTGGGGACTGAAGGCCCACAGCCTGAGAAGAACGGTGCTTCTCCCCTCCTTCTGTTTTGTAGCTGAAATGTCCCCTCAAATGGAGACACTGTTTTCTTTTTTCTTTCTTTCTTTTTTTTTTTTTTTTTAAGAATTTTTATTATTTATTCATGAGAATAAATCAGCAGAGAGAAAAAGAACCAGACAACACTCTGGCACGTATACTGCCAGGGATGGAACTGAGGACCTCATGGTTGACAGTCTAATACTGTACCCACTGCATCAACTCCTGGACCACAAGACACTGTTTTGCTTACACAGGGGCATGACGAAATGAAATGACACAATAGACAACTCCCTATGCCTCAGTTTCTTGCAGATGGGAGGTGGCACAGTGGGCAAAGCACCAGACTTGCAAACACAAGGTCCTGGGGCTCTCTTTCTACCTCTCCTGGGTTAATCAATCAGCTTCAGAATGAAGGGATGGGAGCAGAGGTAGACATCATGGATTCATACAGGAGGGAGCATAGTCCTGAGCCACTGAGAATGGAGAGGGGGAAGAGGTGGGCTGCTTGGCATTATAATCCCTGCTCCATCTTCTTTTTTTTTAATTTTAAAATTATTTTTATTTATTGGATAGAGACAGTCAGAAATCAAGAGGGGAGGGGGAGACAGAGAGGGAGAGACAGAGAGACACCTGTAGCCCTGCTTCACCACTTATGAAGCTTTCCCCCTGCAGGTGGGGACTGGGGACTCGGACCTGGGTCCTTATGCAGTGTAACATGGGTGCTCCACATCACCCAGTCCCAAACCCGGCTCCATCTTAATAGGCAGTACAAACTGGCAGAGCTGACTGTGCTCTTTTAAGCACCTCTTGCCCTGTGCCTATCGCTTTTTATTTAAAAGGCTTCATGTGAGAGAGGTCCACACAAGAGAGAGCAAGCAGGAAGCCAGAGCACCGCTCAGGCACAGTTGGCACCAGGAACTGAGCCGGGAGCCTCGGGTATGCAAACCCTGCACTCTACCACCTCAGCTATCCCCTCTAGCCTCTGGCTTTTTGATGTTGTTGTTGTTGTTGCTTTGTTACTTATTTATTTATTATTGGATAGAGACAGAGATAAATTGAGAGGAGGGGGAGGGAGAGAGACAGAGAGAGACCTGCAGCCCTGCTCCACCAGTCATGAAGTTTTCCCCCCTACAGGTGGGGACCAGGTGCTTGAACCCCGGTCCTTGTGCACTGTAATGTGTGCACTTAGCCAGGAGCACCACCACCTGGCCTCTTGCTTTTTTGTTCTGTTTTTTTTTGTTTGTTTGTTTGCTTCTAGAATGAACATTTCCCCTTTTAGGCATGTATATTAACCAAAACTGTCTGCTACCTCGTGTCCGCTTTCCGGGGTCAGGAAAGGGTGGGAAGAGTCGCCTTGGGCTGTCATCAGCCTTGGGGGGTGTGCCCAGAGCTCCGTGGGGGAGGCAACTCCCCCTCCTTGAACCCCAGCCCTGTGTCTGGCAAGTGGCAAAAGGAGCCAACACACACTGTGTACACGCACACTGCACACCGCACGCACACCTAGGTGAGCGTGACAAGCACACCCACAGGCCTTCCCTAACGCACACCCCCAGCGTGTTAGACTGACATGAGGCCCCGGGATGGGGGGCAGCGGTGTTCATGAAAACTGCAGGCACTGCGGAAAAGTGGCTGAGCTTAGCAGCACGAGGTGCAGGGAGGAGAGTCCAGAGTCCATGTCCTTGTGTGTGGAGCAGTTGCCCCCAGGGAACTGTCTTGAGTTCCAACTTCTAGAACAACCTCAGAACACACACACACACTCACACACACACACACTTGCTGGCATCAGTTCAGATCTAGTTCACATTCACATGACTTAGTTCAATAATGGACTCAGGACTTTTTTTTTTTTTTTGCAACTCTTTCTCAACATATATTTCTGAGGTCCTTTTCAATATCTGATTGCTTAATTGATGGATAGGACAAAGAAATCCAGAGGGAAGGGGGAAATAAAGAGGGAGAGAGAGAGTGACAAAGAGACACCTGCAGACTGGCTTCATCCCTTATGAAGGTTCCCCTTTATAGGTGGGGACTGGGGGCTTGAACCCAGGTTCTTGCACACTGTAATGTGTGCACTCAACTGGGTGTGCCACCACCTGGCCCCACAAAGTGCTTTTCAACACAGCCCCCAATATTGATTGCTTCTCTTCCTTGCTTGGGCTACCGTTTCGCCAGATTGTGACGTCAGCTGCAAGGTGTCGGCGCTGGGTTTGCTGGGCTCTGTTCCCATGGGCAGTGTGTCTGAGCTTCAGTGGCCTTGTCTGTAAAATGGGCATGATGCCAACTATCAGGGTTTCTGGGAGTTTCAAGTGGGTAGTACATAGAAAGCTTTTGGCTCAGTGACGAGGGGTTGGAAATCCAGCAGAAGCGACTATTGCATTAGCCCTGTCCATTCCTGAACAGCCCCACAAACCCTTTGATGGCAGTTGTGTGTCTGAGTGAGTCCTCTTCACTGAGCCTCAGTTTCCCCATCTGCTTCAGGCTATCTAGCTCATCTTTAAAGAGATACATGCAGGAGCAGTCAGGGAGGCAGCCCAGTGGTGGGTAGAACTGAGGGGCTATTGAGCACAAGGTTCCAAGTTCGATCCCTGGCACTGCATATGCCAGCAAGAGACTCTAATTCTCTTTCTCTCACTAAAACAGAGATAAATCTTTCATTAGTGATGGGCTGAGGTGAGTTAGCATATATCTGGGGGGCTAGCATTGCCCCCCCAGAGACAACAGTTGTCTGGCAAAGCAATATTTTCACCATAGAAATTTAAAAGGACGCAAAGCGTAAGGACCGGTGTAAGGATCCCGGTTCGAGCCCCCGGCTCCCCACCTGCAGAGGAGCTGCTTCACAGGCAGTGAAGCAGGTCTGCAGGTGTCTATCTTTCTCTCCCCCTCTCTGCCTTCCTCTCCTCTCTCCATTTCTCTCTGTCCTATCCAACAACGACATCAATAACTACAACAATAACACAACAAGGGCAACAAAAGGGAATAAATAAATAAATACATTTTTAAAAAACCTAAAAAAAAAAAAGAAATTTAAAAGGGTCCAGACAGCCATGCACCTGGTTAAGCACACACATTATAATGCATGAGGACCCAGGTTCAAGCCCCCAGTCTCCACCTGCAGGGAGAAAACTTCAAGAGTGGCGAAACTGGGCTGTCAGGGGTCTCTCTCCTTCTCTATCTACCCTTTCCCTCTTGATTTCTCACTGTCTCTATCAAATAAATAAATAAATAAATAGATGAGATATTGAAAAATCAAACTAGAAAAGTAAAAATCCATACACCAGCCCCCACACTGGAACTAGTCTTCTGTCTTGGCCAGTGGGGTCTGGAAGTTGCTCTGGTGGTTCCCTGGTGCTCTCTCTTCCTGCTGGTGTGGGCAGCTGTTCCTTAGTGGAGGCTCCACCATAGCTCCACCCGGCCAGCCTGGTGAGCCTCTCCCCCTCCACACTCCTTCCTGCCCGGAAACATCCTCCCGGTTTCAGACGCTTTCCTTTCACACACACATTCCTGCTATGTAAGCGCTTTCCCCTCTTTCCTTCTTTCCTTCTTTCCTTCTTTCTTTCTTTCCTTCCTTTCTTTTCTTTTCTTTCTTTTTCTCAAGCCTCTGTTGGCTTTCTGGGTGGTATAAGAGGAAAGCCTGGGACCCAGAAGAGAAGGAGCTGTAATCACACCCAGTCCTGGCTCAGCTCTGACCTCAGCCCTTCTTTCAGCCTCAGGGCCTTCTTTATTTATTTATGTATTTATTTATTTTAATATTTATTTTATTTATTGATTCCCTTTGTTGCCCTTGTTGTTTTATTGTTGTAGTTATTATTGTTGTCGTCGTTGTCGGATAGGACAGAGAGAAATGGAGAGAGGAGGGGAAGACAGAGAGGGGGAGAGAAAGACAGACACCTGCAGACCTGCTTCACCGCCTGTGAAGCGACTCCCCTGCAGGTGGGGAGCCGGGGTTTGAACCGGGATCCTTATGCCGGTCCTTGTGCTTTGCGCCACCTGCGCTTAACCCGCTGCGCTACAGCCCGACTCCCAGCCTCAGGCCTTTCTATGAAGTGGGAGAGAGAGAGAGAAAGAGAGAGAGAGATCATCCCTATGGTTCCTTCTGAGCTTCCCAAAGACTTTGCAAATGTTTTTTTTCTTTTGAGCCTCAGCAGAACTCATTCATTCATTCATTCATTCATTCATTCATTCATTCATTTATGTGTCCCTGCCATAAATATGTGCCACTTTTCTAGGCCCTGGAGATCAAACAGTCGACAAAACAAAAGTCCCTGTCCCACTCAAGCTCATATTCTGGTAGGGAGACAAAAAGGGGAGCCCTTCAAAGGCTTGGAGAAGAAGCCCAAGGCCCATTACAGAAGAGCAGCTCACCTCTACTTGCCCTCGACCGTCCTGCAAACAGCTCAGCCGCAGGTGACTGGGGAATTGCTCAGGCTCACAGTGGGTGTGTGCCAGGCTGTGAACCCCCGGGCCTGGGCTGTGACCACCCCCACCTCCCCTGGCCACACTGCTTGGAAAATACGGGAAAGTCCTCTGCTCTCAGCCAGTGCAGAAGTGGTCAGACTCTCCGGAGGTCACACGGGGACAGGAGACCCAGAGAGGGGAAGTGAATGTGTCAGGGTCACCCAGAAGGTGGGAAGTGGAGCCCAGTTTCTCCTCCCCCTCCAAAGCTCTTCCTGTTGTCTCCAGGTGCTGGGAGTCCACTCTGCACCAGACACAGTCCCCTGAACTGTCACCTGCTGGCCATTTCATCTTGAGGGTGTCTCCCACAAGATGGTGTGTCCCTGATGTTTTCAGAGAGATTGTTACAATTGGGGGGATCAAGAAGGGTCCTGAGTGGGTCCGTCCCCCCACCCTCTGCAGCTCAGTCAGGTCTCCCAGAGGGAGGGGCCCTGGCCTCGCTGCTGCTTTTGCTTCTATCTCCAACTTGGTGCCAGGCACCCCAGAGGGGTCCAGTTCTGGCCGGCTGGAGCCGTTTCTCCCCTCTGCACAAAGCTAGGAGGCATTGAGAATGTCCCCGGGGCACGGGGCCTGCCAGAGTCTCCGGGAGCCAAGGTCTCTGGAGGAGCGTGGTCAGTCCTGAGCAGAGAAGGTTGAGCTTGACTCTCCTGGGCACAAAAAGGTCCCTTGTTCTGCCTCAGCAGGAGTTTGCGAAAGCTCTCCCAGCTGGAGAAATTCAAGGTCAGAAGTTGCTAGGCCTTCCTCACGTGGGGGAGCTGGATAGCCCCACACCCCGCGCCATGCCCCCCACACCCCCATGGCTGATCCGAGCTGAGAAGTCAGATACTCTGATGCTTACCAGCCCTCACACAGTAGGACTATTGGCTGCACACAGTAGGCCTGGTGGCTGCACACAGTAGGCCTGCAGCAAGCAGGGTTTGAGCTTGCCTGAGGAGCTCCACTTCCCAGGGTCTTGTTGTCAGAGAGCCACTTCACACCCCTGAGCCTCCCTTTCCTCCTCTGTCAACTGGGGGCATCACACTAGCCTCTGAGGCCAGGAGGCACCGAGACCACCGAGACCATGGCAGGCACCCCCCCAAAATGCTAGAAGACCTCTTCTTCTGCATCAGACACTGTTAGGCATGGAGCTGTGGCTGTGTTATCAAGTCTCTCATCTCCTCTCCTCTGTGTCAAGGGTGACAGAGCTGACAGCTGAGGTCCAAGGCCAAAGCCCAGACCCCTAACCACTACACTCCCCTGCCTGTAGCTGGCCAGACCCCCTCTTTTCCTTTCCTTTACAACAATTTTAAAGCATTTTAAAAAAAGATTTAGTTTATTTTTAATATCTTTATTCACTGATTGGGCAGAGACAGAGAGAAACTGAAATGGGGGCCCGGGTGGTAGCACACCTGGCTAGACACAGAGTATGAAGTGCAAGGACCCGAGTAATGATCTGGGTTCAAGTCCCTGGTTGAGTAATGATCTGGGTTCAAGGCACTGGTTCCTCCCCATGTAGGGGAGGAAGCTTCATGAGTTGTGAAGTAGGTCTGCAGGTGTCGTTCTTTTTCTCTTCTCTCTCCCCTGCTCTCTCAATTTTGCTCTGTCTTAACCACTAAAATGGAAGAAACGGTCACAGGAGCAGTGGATTCTTAGCGCTGCCACCAAGCCCCAATGATAATTATGGAAGCAAAGAGGGAGAGAGGGAGAGGGAGAGGGAGAGATAAAAGGAGAGAAAAAGACTGAGATGGAAAGGGGAGATGGTGAAGGGGAGCGAGACCTGCAGCACTGTTGCATCATTCATGAGGCTTTGTCCCTGCAGGTGGGGACTGGGGCCTCAAACCCGGGTCCATGCTCCTGGTAATGTATGCACTGAACTGGGCGCACCACCACCCAGACCTCAGACCCCTCCTTCCTTTCTTTCTTTCTTTCTTTCTTTCTTTCTTTCTTTCTTTCTTTCTTTTTGCCTCCAGGGTTATTGCTGGGGCTCGGTGCCTGCACCATGAATCCACTGCTCCTGGAGGCCATTTTCCCCCTTTTTGTTGCCCTTGTTGTTGTAGCCTTATTGTGGTTATTATTGTTGTTGTTGATGTTGTTCATTGTTGGATAGGACAGAGAGAAATGGAGAGAGGAGGGGAAGGCAGAGAGGGGGAGAGAAAGACAGACACCTGCAGACCTGCTTCACCGCCTATGAAGCGACTCCCCTGCAGGTGGGGAGCCGGGGGCTTGAACTGGGATCCTTACTCCGATCCTTGCGCTTGGAGCCACGTGCACTTAACCCGCTGCACTACCGCCCGACCCCGAGACCCTTCTTTCTTAACAAAGATGTACTGATTGATTGACTGATCAGAGAGAGAGAACCAGAGCACCCCTCTGACACGTGTGGGGCCAGAGATCAGACCCAGGACCTCTTGCATCCAAGTCCGGTGCTCTGTCACTGTGCTGCCTCCAGAAGTAGGCTGTGTGTTTGTGTGTGTGTGTGTGTGTGTGGGGGGGGTTCCCAGAGAAGCCGGGTGGCCTGGAATGTGTAGCTCTTTCCTATTTGTGGGGGTCACAAAGGGTGGGGAGGATGGAGTTGGCAGTGACGTCCTGTTCCCTGCAGGCAGCACCATGCGCGTGGTAGTGTTGGGAGCTGGCGTCTCCGGCCTGTCCACCACGCTCTGCATCCACGACCGCTACCGCTGGGCACTGCCCTTCCTGGAGGTGAACGTCTATGCGGACCGCTTCACCCCGCTCACCACCACCGATGCGGCTGCCGGCCTCTGGCAGCCCTACCTCTGCGACCCCAGCAACCCTCAGGAGGAGTGAGTGGGGGTCCCCCGGGTGGTGTGTGTGTGTGTGTGTGTGTGAGAGGGGGACTGGGGGAGAGTCTGGTCACCTCGGAGAAGCTGCACCTGCTATGATGTGAGGAACAAAGGACAAGTCCTGGCGTCATAAACCACAAGGGCAGGGCCAGAGATAGCTCAGCCAGGAGGGAGTGTGCCCTGCCTGGCGTACACAGGGTCGGAGCCCTGGCTCCACATGGGAGCGTCACAGCCCTGGGCCCTGCTGAGACCAAAAGGAGATCTGGGTGTATCACAACCTCCCGGATACAAGCCCCCAGCCAGTTTGCTTTTGGTTTTCTTTTTAGTGTCCTCTTTATTTGCTTATTAATTAATTAATTAATTAATCAATTAATTTTTGGATAGAAACAGAAATCAAGAGGGAAGGTGGAGATAGAGAGGGAGAGAGAGGGGGCCAAGGGAAGTGGTGCACCTGGGTAAGTGCACATACTAACACGCTCAAGACCCAGGTTCGAGCCCCTGCTCCCCACCTGTGGGGCTGCCACTTCATGAGCAGTGAAGCAGGTCTGCAGGTGTCTATCTCTCTCCCTCTGTATCTCCTCCTCTCATCTCAGTTTCTCTCTACCCTATCAAATTAAATAGAAAGTAATAAAAGAAAGAAAGCAGGGGGGAAATGGCCACAAGAAGTGGGGAACTTATAGTGCTGACACTGTACCCCAGCGATAACTCTAGTGGGAGAGAGAGAGCTGCAGCACTGATTCACTACTTATGAAGCTTCCCCTTGCAGGTGGGGACTGGGGTCTTGTATCCAGGTCCTTGTGCACTGTAACATGTGTGCTCTGCCAGGCAATAATAACTACAACAACATTAGAAAACAAGGGCAACAAAAGGAAATAAATAAATATTTTTTTAAAGTTTTTATTTATTCCCTTTTGTTGCCCTTGTTTTATTATTATAGTTATTATTGTTGTCATTGTTGGATGGGACAGAGAAATGGAGAGAGGAGGGGAAGACAGAGAGGGGGAGAGAAAGACAGACACCTGCAGACCTGCTTCACCGCCTGGGAAGCGACTCCCCTGCAGGTGGGGAGCCGGGGTTCGAACCGGGATCCTTACGCCGGTCCTTGCGCTTTGCGCCACCTGCGCTTAACCCGCTGCGCTACTGCCCAACTCCCTTAAATAAATATTTTTTTAAAAATATTTTGGTTGTTTGGTGACAGTCTCTGTCCAGTGCCTAGCAAATGGAGGCTTTGTCCCCACACCTCCCACTTGGTGGCTGTGACTGTCCCAGGCACCTGGGCATTGGGAATTCTTCCTAGTTCTGGGTCCAGGCTGCAAGTTTTTCTTCTTGTGCCCAGATATCTCCAAACCCATGTTTCTCATCCATGGGCAGTGTTTTGTGGTGCCCAGGGTTCCTCCCACCTCACGTTCTGCCACCCCATGCAGAGTCTTCTGGAAGGAAGGAGCTAGGAGGGGGACCCCCCCCCCCAGTGCCAGGGACCCAGTGGGCCAGAGTGTGGTCTCAGGGCCACACCTGATGGTGAGAGAGGGTCCACAGCCATGGGCATTTACAGTTAGGGGGTCCCCACGAGAACCAGACCCACATGCCTCACAGTCCCTAAGACCAGTCAGAGGTCTTGCTTAATGGCACACTAAAGGGGGACCCGTGACAGGTGAGCATCCTGAGTCCCCTCTTCTCAGTCTAATTGCTGAGGAGTTTTTTCTTTGTTTTTTAAAAATATATGTTTATTTATTCCCTTTTGTTTCCCTTGTTGTTTTATTGTTGTTGTTGGATAGGACAGAGAGAAATGGAGAGAGATGGGGAAGACAGAGAGGGGGAGAGAAAGACGGACACCTGCAGATCTGCTTCATTGTTTGTGAAGCGACTCCCCTGCAGGTGGGGAGCCATGGCTCGAACCGCGATCCTTACGCCGGTCCTTGCACTTTGTACCACCTGCGCTTAACCCGCTGCGCTACCGCCCGACTCCCTCTTTGTTTTATTGTCACCAAGGTTTATTGCTGGGGCTCAGTGCCAACACTAAGAATGTACCGCTCCTGGTAGCCATTCCCCCCCCTTCTTATTTTATTCAACAGGACAGAGAGAAACTGAGACAGCAGGGGGAGATAGGGAGAGAGAGAGACACCTGCAGACCTGTTTCACAAGCATCCCCCCTGCAGGAGTGGATCAGGGGCTTGAACCTGGGTCCCTGCACATGGTAACTTGTGCACTCAACTGGTGCATCACCTCCTGGCCCCTGATGAGATGCTGGAGGGCTTGGGGGAGGCGAAATGGAAAGTATCAGGGTGCATGTGACCCTAGCCTGCATTTCTGGGTCTGGGACGCATTGCCGCCAGCTCAGTCACAGCCTGCCTGCTCATGGTGGGTGACCCAGGTCTGGGGGTCCTCACAGACGCTGGCATCAGCAGACCTTCAATCACCTGCTGAGACATCTGCACTGTCCCCAGGCCGACCGCATGGGCCTGGCCCTCGTCTCCGGCTACAACCTTTTCCGCGAAGCCGTGCCGGTGAGTGGGAGACTCCTGCCTTCAAACTGGGTTGACCTGAAAATGGCTTCTTGCTCTGAGGGTCTGCCCCCCATAGCTGCAGTTCAGCTGACAGAGGGCAGAGTCTGGGGATGTCTAGGGGGGCCTGGTTGGGGGCTGGAGTAGGGTCTATGCAGCCTGGTCTGGTAACAGAGACCAGGAAGCAGGCTTTTTACCCAGATGGGCCAAAGTGCCACCACCATGGCAAAAACTTCTAAAGCTCGTGTTGTGTGCCAGGGTTGGCCACAACTGCTGGCTAAGCAGTGATCTATTTAACCTGTACACGACTGAGGAAGTGCCACCACCCTCCTCTTGTAGATAAGAGAAAAGAGGCACAAAGCTCGGATTTGAACCCAGGTAGTTAGCGGTATCCAGCACATTAACCAGGGCACAGTCTGGGAGAGAATGTTCTTTTTCTTTTTCTTTTTTTTGCCTCCAAGGTTATCGCTGGGGCTCGGTATCAACACTACAAATCCACTGCTCCTGGTGGCCACATTTTTTCCCCCATTTTATTAGATAGAACAGAAAGAAATTGAAAGAGAAGGGGGAGATAGGGAGAGAGAAAGATAGACAACAGCAGACCTGCTTCACTGCTTGTGAAGCATCGGCTCTGCAGGTGGGGAGCCGGGGGCTTGAACCCAGATCATTGCGCAGGTCCTTGCACTTCGTACTATATGCGCTTAACAGGTGTGCCACTGCTCAGCCTCTGGGGAGGGTGGCTTGGAAAAGGTGGTCTGGCTGAATGCCAGAACTCCCTGCCAGTCTTCCAAGGCTTCTCCAGAGGTTAGTGGTCTGAGAGGCAGCTCAGTGGTCAGGCGCAGCGCTGGGGTGCTTGAAGACCCAAGTTCGATCCCCTGTGCTGCACCGGTTGGAGTGATGCTCTGGTTCCCTCTCTCCCTCCTACCTACAAAAGAAAAGAAAGTTCAGCCCCATGCTAAGGACAGTACCTGCATGTCTCAGTCACCTTCTGGGGACTACAGGTCATTCTCAGCTCTAGTACTGAGAGTTGGAATTCTAGGTGTGTAGGCCAGTGGTCAGGGATAGGGAACATATCTCAGCATTGCCGACTTGTATTGCCACAGGCTTATGCAATTCATGACCTAATTATTCTGCATGACTGGCAGAGATCTGTCACTTTTCAGACACTTGGACAGGTGTCAATGGGGCCAGAACTCCAGGCCACAGCCAGCTTGATGCCTGACATGAATGAGGGGCCCTTGACCGCTGACACCGCAACCATAATTCTGCTGAGCCTCACTTAGCGTGTGAGTTAAGAAAGAGCTTCAGACAGGAGAATGTTAGTCTGAAAGATACTCTCTTGATGCTGCCTTATGCGGATTCTCCTAACCCCTTCTTGTCTTCCTTAAACTCCACTTGTTCTCTTAAACCATCACACTTCTTGCAAATTCAAACTATTTTAGAATTCCTTTGATGTACCTTGTAGCTAATAAAAGATAAGTGGCCCTATGGTCAGTGCCGCATGGTTTGCTGTCTTCCTAAAAGATGGTGCAAGCGTACATCACATTGGGCCCCAAGGTTCCAGACATGAGCCTTTGGGTGATTATTTCTTTGAATATGGAGTCTGAAGTCGCAGAGAATCAACGGAGCAAACCCTCAAGGCAGCCAGGCGGAACTCTGTGCCCCACCTGTTTCCTCTGCATCCTGCCCCCTCCCAGTGACCCACACTACAACCTCCTCCTCCTCCTCCTTCTTTTTATAGATTTAATAATGATTGACAAGACTGTAGAGTAAGAGGGGTACAATTCCATACAATTCCCACCACCAGAGTTCTGTATTCCACCCCTCCATTGGAAGCTTCCCTCTTCTTTATCCCTCTGGGAGCATGGGCCCAGAATCGTTATGGGGTGCAGAAAGTGAAAGGTCTGGCTTTTGTAATTGCTTCTCTGCTGGACATGGGCATTGGCAGGTCAATCCAGCCTGTCTCTATCTTTCCCTAGTGGGGCCTGGCTCTGGAGAGGTGGGACCCTTCTCCCTTCTTATGACCTTTACCCTGTCATTCACCTCCCATCTTCCTCTAGTGTAGCCTAGTGAACCACAGGCTGTGAAACAAAAAATCCCACTGCCTATCAGCTATGTGATCTTGGGCAAGTCACCTAATCTCTCTGGGCCTCCACTGGCCCATCTATGAAAAGCAGATGAGAATACTTCCTACACTGGGGAGGTTAGACAGACAAGTCAGATGCTTGGACCTGGCTTCATTCACGGCCCATGTTCTGCAGACCTGTTGTCACCACTGTCCCCACCCCTGTGACCTCTTCCCGTCTCCCTCTGCAGGACCCTTTCTGGAAGAACACTGTGCTGGGGTTCCGGAGGCTGAGTCCCAGGGAGCTGGACATGTTCCCTGGCTACAGGTGAGGGTACTGTCATGGTTCCCAGGGGAGAATTCCCCACCATCAGGTCCCCAGGACCTTGTAGAGCGCACAAGGCCCTTGTAGATAGACTGGCCTGGAGGCTCCACCCAGGGAAGAACAAGGAAGCTGAGCATCACAGACTGGACTGAAGCCCACCTGGTCACTTGGCTGTGTGACCTTTGGAAAGTCACTTGGCCTTTCTGAAGCTCAGTATTTCAGCTACCAAATAAGACACTAAGGAGCCTCTGGGTTTGAGATGAAGGTTGGGAGGTGGTGGTTTTCAAAGTCATAATAGGTGATGTGGGTGGGACCTGTGGGCCGGTCTATCCCTCATGTGTGACTCTTATCTGGGTTCTTCACCTCCCCCCTTCTGCTCTGACTAGTTACGGCTGGTTCAGCACAAACCTGATTCTGGAGGGGAAGAGGTACCTTCAGTGGCTGACTGACAGGTGAGGCCTCCAGCTTCACTGTAAGGAAAGCCCCTCTTGGGGTCAGAACCCGGGGGGCAGGGAAGTGCTAGGCAGCTTGGATTTTTAGAAATCGCCTGAGTGACTCTCAGTCTGGGCCAGCCTAGAGAATGGTTGCAGGGAACATGCTCATCTCCCGTCTTGTAGGACAGAGCAGTCCTGGATTTTCTGTCATAAACTGTTTGTGTGTGTATGGGGGAGTGCAGTGACACCCCTAGTTAAGTGTTCACATGACAGTGCACAAGGACCCAGGTTAAAGCCCCTGGTCCCCACCTGCAGGGGGAAAGCTTCACAAATGGTGAAGCAGGGCTGCAAGTGTCTCTCTGTCTTTCTGTCTATCTCCCCTCCTCTCTCAATTTCTCTCTGTATTTATCCAATAATAAATAAATACATTTATTAAAAAAAAAGAAAGAAAAAGATACTGTGGTGGCCGGGCAGTTGGGCCCCCTAGTTGAGTACACATGTTACAATTCATAATGACCCAGATTCAAACCCCCAGCCCCCACTTGCAGGGGAGGAGCTTCATGAATGGTGAAACAGGGCTACAGGTCTCTCTCTCTTTCCCACTCTCTCTCTCTCTATTGCTCTCTCTCTTTCCCTCTTTCCTCATAATTTCTCTGTCTCTATCCAATAAATAATAACTAAATGAAAATTTAAAAAGTAAATAAAACAGGAAAAAGAAAAGTGTAATGACCCAGGAGGTAGCACAATGGCTAAAATATTGGACTCTCAGGCATGAGGTCCTGAGTTTGATCCCTGGCATCACAAATCCCAGAGTGAAGCTCTGCTTCTCTGCTTTCCTTCTCTCTCCTTCACTAATAAGCAAACAAACAAACGGAAATAAACAAATGGTTTAAGACAGAGAGAAGCAAAAAGCTGTGTGGATAAAGCCACCCTGCAGGTGTGTTTCCACTTCCCGGTGACTTGCTTCCTGTGTGTTGCTGTTTCCACTTTGGTTCTGATAAAGGCAGCTATTTTTCCTCTGGGACTTCTAGTGGAAGGGGTGGGGTCCCTGCCCACTGCCTTCCCTGGACCCCGCTTCTGATGAATGTCCAAGGCTCCCTCTCCTCCAGCTGTGCCATCAGCTCCATCTCTCTGCCCATCGAGAGGTCTATACCCCGCCCCTGCCTTTCCAGGGGCCTTTTGTGGCTCGCCCCGCCCCCACCCAGCCTGGGGCAGCTGAGTCGGTTGGCTGCATGGCCACTTCCCCTGGGGCATCCTGGGACCCTCCCTAGCTGCCCCTCATCCCCATGGGGGGGTGCACGAATTGAAAGCTTGGCTTCTGATGTGTGTGATCACCCCAGGTTAGCTGAGAGAGGTGTGAAGTTCTTCCATCGGAAGGTGGAGTCTTTTGAAGAGGTGAGCTACTGGGAGTGGGGGATGAAGGGTAGATGTGGGAGGGAAGAGAACGGATGTCTGGTGGGGCCAGGCGATGGCACACCTGGTTAAGTGCACACATTTCAGTGCTCAAGGACCCAGGTTCAAGCCCCTGGTCCCCACCTGCAGGGGGTGCAGCAGCTTCACAAGCGGTGAAGCAGGGCTGCAAATGTCTATCTCTCTACCTTCTCCTCCCTCTCAATTGCTCTGTCTCTACCCAATAACAAACAAGTAAATGAATGTGTGTCCCGGGACTGGTCTGTGAGAGTGTCACCCAGCCTGGACTGGGGGACTGGTGCCTACAGGGCTGTGTCCTGAGCACCTGAGCACGCACCCACACCCCACCTACCCAGCTGCCTGTTGCCAGGTGGCTCGAGGAGGCGCGGATGTGATCATCAACTGCACAGGGGTGTGGGCAGGGGAGCTGCAGCCTGACCCCCAGCTGCAGCCTGGCCGGGGCCAGGTCATCCAGGTGAGGGGGAGGGGCAGGGCCACCCAGAGGAGGGGGAGGGGCATCCAGGTAAGGGGGAGAAAGGTGGGGGTCATCCAGGGGAAGGGGGAGAGAGGGGGGTCATCCAGGGGTAGGGAGGGGCTGGATCATCCTGGGGAGGGGAAGGGGGAGCTCCTGTGTATCCATGGGTGGGGCCATGGGCTGCTTTGGGAGCCAAGAAGCTGGTTCAACAGAGCAGCCCTCCCCCCCCTGCAAGAGCCAGTGATCACGCACAGAGGTGGGGCCAGTGTCTGGGGGCTAAGAAGCCTCCTGCCACTGTCATGGAGGGAGGCCGGGCAGGGAGCCCACAGCCTGACCCCTGAGGGAACTTCTCCATCCCCACCGCCAGGTGCAGGCCCCCTGGATAAAGCACTTTATCCTGACCCACGACCCCCAGCAAGGCATCTACAGGTCCCCGTACATCATCCCAGGGTATGAGCCTCACAGCCCCCCCCATGTCCCCTCTGGCCCCAGGCTCCTTGCCTGGTCCGGCCACGTCACCCAGTCACCCAGCTCCAGGGAGGCAGGGGACGACCTTGGCCGGGTTCCACACTTCTGGATGTGATGTAGGGGTGATGCCCCCGGCAGTACGGGCTATGGCCCCTGACATGGTAAGGATGGCAGTAGTGGAGGTGATGCCTGGGTGTGAGGGCTGACAGTGACAGTGACGTTAAAGGTAGAGGCTCAGGGAGTCATGGGGCATCCCGTTGGGTGCACGTATCACCATGCACAAGGATCCCACTTCAAGCCCCTGTTCCCCACCTACAGGGAGGGGGGTCTTCATGAGCAGTGAAACAGGTCTGCAGATGTCTCTCTCTCTCTCTCTGTCTCTCCCCCCACTCCCCTCTCAATTTTTCTGTCCTATCAAATAAAAGGGGATAAAGAAGGGAAAAATGCCCACTGGCAATGATAAATATGAGGGTTTTTAAAAATATATATATTATTTATTTATTATTGGATACAGACAGATTTAGAGGGGCAGGGAAGACAGAGAGAGACACCTGCAGGACAAGGTGCTCCAAGGATCTGGGTTCAAGCCCCCAGTCGCCATCTGCAGAGACACCACTGGTGAAGCTTGCCCCCTGCAGGTGGGGGCTGGGTGCTTGAACCTAGGTCCTTACACACTGTATTGTGTGCACTTAATCAGGTGCGCCACCACCTGCCCCCCACCGGCAACGGTTGATTTGTAGCACCAGCACCAAGCCCTAGTGACAACCCTGGTGGCAATAAAAAATAAATAGTGGGAGTCAGGCGGCAGCGCAGCGGGTTAAGCGCACATGGTGCAAAGTGCAAGGACCGGTGTAAGCGTCCCGGTTCGAGCCCCCTGGCTCCCCACCTGTAAGGGAGTCGCTTCACAGGCGGTGAAGCAGGTCTGCAGGTGTCTGTCTTTCTCTCCCCTTCTCTCCTCTGTCTTCCCCTCCTCTCTCCATTTCTCTCTGTCTTATCTAACAATGACGACATCAATTACAACAACAACAATAACTACAACAATAAAACAACAAGGGCAACAAAAGGGAATAAATAAATATTTTTAAAAATAAATAGTAATAATAGAAGTTAGAGACACTGATGTGGTGCTGCTGCTGCTGCTGGTGGTGGTGGTGGTGGTGGTGGTAGAGGTGGCATGTGAGCATCCAGGAAACCCATTAGAGACAGTTCAGTTACTGGTGAGGACGCCAGCTTGGTGGAGGTGGGCACTGGAGCGGCCACACAGAGGGCATAGTTTTGGTGCCGTCAGCGGTGATGACTGAGAGAGAAGTAGGGCCAGTGTTTGGTGCTGAAGGAGATGGCACTGTCCAGGGTGATGAGAGTCTCTGTGATGGCAGAGACGACACTCTCAAAGGCAAGCTGAGGAGGTGACAAGGAGAACGGGACCAAGGCAGTATTGTTGGCAAGGCTATCGAGGTTGATTTCCCAGTAATATGGAGACACTGCTGACATGTAACACCAGGTACATTTAAGGCGTAGAGCAGGGTGGGTTGGTGTGTGCCTGTCCTGTGACATTACTGCACACACGATAGAATTCTCTTCTCAAGAGAGAGACAGGCTGGGAGTATGGATTGACCTGCCAACACCCATGTTCAGCGGGGAAGCAATTACAGAAACCAGGCCTTCCACTTTCTGCAACCCCATAATGACCCTGGGTCCATACTCCCAGAGGGAGAAAGAATAGGAAAGCTATCAGGAGGGAATGGGATACGGAATTCTGGTGGTGGGAATTGTGTGGAGTTGTACCCCTCTTATCCTATGGTTTAGTCAGTGTTTCCTTTTTATAAATAAATAATAATAATAAAGAATTATCTTCTCAGTGATGAGGACATCTACAATTTCCTTACTTGGATACTTCCTGGTATGTGAATGCAGTATTTTTGCTTGTGAGTTAGTTGGTTTTATTTTTATGGGATAGAGACATAGAAAGATCAAACAAGAAAGGGGAGCTAGAGAGGAAGAGCGAGAGAGATAGAGACACCTGCAGACCTGCTTCACCCTCTTGAAGCTTTCCCTCTGCAGGTGCAGAGTGGAGGCTTGAACCTGGGTCCTTTGCATGGTGGCACGTGCCCAATCTAGTGTGCTACCACCCTGCCAATGCAGTGTTTTGAACTCTCTGCGCCATATTGTCAGTCACAAGAGCTGAAGACATCAACAGTAACGTGACAGTGGAGGTGGCAGCGGGCAATGTCAGTGACTCTGTAAGCAGCAGTGATATGCACAGACAAGGTGCTGGGGCGACTATGGCTTGTGGCTGAGCCCCCCACCATCTCATAATCCTCCCACGCCCTCCCCCCTTCCCACAAGGATGGACACAGTGACTCTCGGGGGCGTCTTCCAGCTGGGGGACTGGAGGGAGGTTAACGACAGCCAGGACCACCATAGCGTCTGGGAAGGCTGCTGCAAGCTGGTCCCCTCTCTGAAGGTAAGGTGGGGGGCTCAGTGCACCGCTAGGACCATGAGACCCCTATAGGATGGGAAGTTGCCTCATATGCCACCACTGGGGTCACTGAGGCTGTGGTATCAGCCAGACTCTGATCACGTGCAGGGCGGTGACAGCCCCCAAACACCATCTGTCTTCTCATGGGGGCAGGTGTGTGCAGGAACCTTCGCTGGCAAGTTGCCTGCCAGTGCTCATGATGGTGGAGAGGGTGGGGCTGGAGGTGGTGGGTGTTGCCGGTGGTAGGGATGACAAAGATGGTGCCATGAAGTGGGGACTGCTGACAGTATTGTGGCCGACGTTGGTTGAAGACGGGGCAGCCGGTGGGAGTGGCAGGAGGGCGGGAAGGTGGCAGTACCGCTGGCAGCCGGCAGAGACGTTGATCATGTCAGATGTGGCTGATCAGCTCACCTTGGTGGTGGCAGGGGCAGCGTTGACAACACTCCAAAGAGCAGTTCTCCATCATCTAAAAATAATGACACCAGGGCTCTGGTGGTGGCACACCCAGTAGAGTGCACATGTTAATCAGGCACAAGGACCCGAGTTCCAGCCCCCAAGCCCTTCCTGCAGGGGTAAAGCTTCACGAGTGGTGAAATAGAGCTGCAGGTGTCTTTCTCTCTCCCTCTCTCCCACTTCCCTCAATGTTTCTCTGTCCTATCAAATAAAATGAAATAAGCATTTTTAAAGATTAAAAATTATTTTAAAAACTATTTTTTATTTATTATTGCATAGAGACTGAGAGAAATTGAGAGGCAAGGGAGAGAGACAGAGAGAGATGCCCTGCTTCACCCCTCATGAAGTTTTCCTCCTGCAGGTGGGGACCAGGAGCTTGAACCTGGGTCCTTGTGCACTATAATGTGAGCGCTTAACCAGGTGTACCACCACCTGGCCCTCGGAAATGAATTCTTTTTTTTTCTTTTCTTTTAAAAAATATTTATTTATTCCCTTTTGTTGCCCTTGTTGTTTTATTATTATAGTTATTATTGATGTCGTTGTTGTTGGATAGGGCAGAGAGAAATGGAGAGAGGAGGGGAAGACAGAGAGGGGGAGAGAAAGACAGACACCTGCAGACCTGCTTTACCGCCTGTGAAGCGACTCCCCTGCAGGTGGGGAGCCAGGGCTCCAACCAGGATCCTTTTGCCGGTCCTTGTGCTTTGTGCCATGTGCGCTTAACCCGCTGTGCTACCGCCCGACTCCCGACATGAATTCTTAATACTCTTCCTTCCAGGATGCAAAAATCATGGGTGACTGCACTGGCTTCCGGCCTGTCCGCTCCCAGGTTCGAGTTGAAAGAGAGCAGCTCCGCTTTGGACCTTCTGACGTGGAGGTAATCTCCAGTCAAGGCAGTGACCTCTCCTACTCCTAAGAGGGTGCTGGCATTTTGGGGGGGACCATCTAGCTGACCTCAAGCTCGACATGGCCTCCTGGCAGAGAGGGGGCAGGAGGTAGCCAGTACCTGCCCCTCCAGAAATGGGGAAGCTGAGGCTCAGTCTGGGTAGGGGACCTGTTTGAGGACTCAGCAGACTCTGTGGGTCCAGCTCCTGAATGGGCTGCCTGGGGGCCCCTCTCACAGGGTGACCTCTGGCCTTGGTGGTATAATGGGCTTAGTAGGAAGCCCTGGACTGAAAGAACAGGTGAGGTGGGCTACAGCAGGGCTCCCAGTGGGAAGCTGCCCTTCCGGCCTCCTCAGGGAGAGCCACACAGGGACATTAGCTTCCTGCTGATGCCTTTAGCTTGTCAAAAAAAGCCCCAGACAAGGCCCAGTGCTGCACTTGGTTGAACAAATATGCTACAACATGCATGGACCTGGGTTCAAGCCCCAGTCCCCACCTGCAGGGGGAAAGCTTTGCAAGTGGTGAAGCAGGGCTGCAGCTACAGTTATCTCTGTCTCTCTCCCTCTCTGTCTCCCCACCCCTCTCGACTTCTGGCTGTCTCTATCCAATAAATAAAGATTTTTTTTTAAAAAAAAAGGTCCCAGGCACTCTGCTCTCACCCCAGCAGGAACCAGCACACTTCCCAGAGCCCCTGCCTCCCTCTCCCGCGTGACCTCCTGCTTAACAGGAGGATGGTGATTTGAGGTGTTTTTACCCTCTGCTCTCGAGGGAGGTGTCTGGGTGATTCTACTTGTTCTGGGATGAACTTATAAAGCAGGTTCATCTTGAGGACTCAGATTTGTCCTTCTCCGGCTCCTCACACTATCTAAACACCCCCCATCCCACCAGAGGCTGAAGGGGACACTGGTGCTGCTAGTCGTTGCCCCCAGAATCTTCTGGAAACCCCTGAGACCTCTGGCCACCCTCCACTTGCTTTCCCCAGGTTATCCACAACTACGGCCATGGCGGCTTCGGGCTCACTATCCACTGGGGCTGTGCCCTGGAGGTGGCCGAGCTCTTCGGGAAAATTCTAGAAGAAAGGAAATTGCTTGGGAAGCTGCCGTCCCACCTCTAGGATGCCAGCGGATGCTGTCTCTCCAATACCATCTCCCACCCTCTAAATAGTGTGCTCCCCCCAATGCCAGCCTTCGTTCCCCACCCTCTGGCTTCGTGGCAAGAAGCTGGAGGGGAGAGGAGCTGTGAGGCCAGTTCCTGAAGACAAGACCTGCTGACCAGTAAGGTCTCCCCATCCTCTCTGGGCCTGTCCTTACAAGGCACCGGGAGGCGGTCACCACATGAGTCCTTGGAGGAGAACACTCAGAAAATCCAAGAGGGGCCGAGCCGTGGCACACGTGGTTGAACACGCACGCTGCCATGAACAAGGACCTGGGTTCGAGCCTCCACGCGTCATCTGCAGGGGGGAAGCTGTGTGAACAGTGAAACAGGACTGCATGTGTCTCTCCCTCTCTGTCCCCTTCCTTCTCCATTTATCTGTCCTATCAAATAATAAATCAATTCATTAAATTTAAAAAGTTTGTCGGAAGCAGTGGTGATCTTAGTCTCCTGAGAGAAGTGAGAAAGCCCAGCCAGTTTCTGATGGGGAAAAAAGCAAAGGGAGAAAAGAAAAAAGAAAGAAAAGAAAATACAAGGAGGGGCCGGGTGGTGGCGCACCTGGTTGAGTGCACATGTTACAGCCGCCACCTGCAGGGGGAAAGCTTCACAAGTGGTGAAGCAGGGCTGCAGATGTCTCTCTCTGTCTCTCTCCCTATCTCCCCCTTCCCTCTCAGTTTCTGACAGTCTCTATCCAGCAAATAAATAAAGATTAAAAAAAAAGAAAATACAAGGAATAAGAGGGGAGTAGAGAATGGTGGAGGCTGAGTCACCTGGTCTGGAGTCACAGTAGCATGTGACCAGCTCTGAGTAGCCCTGCAGTAGGGACAGACCCTCCTGAGGTCGGCAGATGCATTCTCTCAACCCCCACCTGGCTCAGGAACCCCCTCCCCCGCAGAGCACCCGTGCCAGGGAAGACTCTGGATGGGACACTGTGGCAGGTTCATCACAGGAGGGTGTGAGTAGGGCTGGGACGTAAGGGAGGCCAGGGAGGCAGCACTGATGCTTCACAGCTGGGGATCCAGGGGGCACAGGGCACACAGGCTCCTCATGGGGGCAGCTTGACTTCTCACCTTTCTTTTTATTTATTTATTTACTTATTCCATTTTATTGCCCTTGTTGTTTTAATGTTGTAGTTATTGATGATGTCGTTGTCAGATAGGACAGAGAGAAATGGAAAGAGGAGGGGAAGACAGAGGGGGAGAGAAAGACAGACACCTGCAGACCTGCTTCACCCCCCTGTGAAGTGACTCCCCTGCAGGTGGGGAGCTGGGGGCTCGAACCAGGATCCCAAGATCCTTAACCAGGATCCTTGGGCTCCTCGGACTTCTCACCTTTCTACTGACCCCTCTAAGCTGGCAGACAATTCCCAGATGTTCATGAGAGCCTTCAACAGGTTCCGAAGATACTTCTCTTTAATTTTTGCTCTGGGATGACTCTTTTTTTAAAAAAAAATTATGTATTCCCTTTTGTTACCCTTGTTGTTTTATTGTTGTAGTTATTATTGATGTTGTCATTGTTGGATAGGACAGAGAAACGGAGAGAGGAGGGGAAGACAGAGAGAGGGAGAGAAAGACAGACACATGCAGACTTGTTTCACTGCTTATGAAGCAACTCCCCTGTAGGTGGGGAGCTGGGGGCTCGAACCGGGATCCTTTTTCTGGTCCTTGTGCTTTGTCCCATGTGCACTTAACTCTGGGATGACTCTTACCAAGAAGAGAGAGAGAAAGAGAGAGAGACCCCAGCACCCAAGCTCCCTTCTCTCTCTCTCTCTCTCTCTCTCTCTCTCACACACACACACACACACACACATCTTTACACTTCCATTTGAATAGTACAGTCAAGTTTCAGGGCAATGAAAAAGGCAAGGGATTTTTTGACGCACTTGTATTGGATGTAGAAATGAACTGGGGATAGCACATCGACAACTTTTTAATAAAGTTTTCTGATTCTTGAAATATCTCCCTGTCTACTTATTTATTATTATTTAAATATTTCTTTCATTTGTTTTTCTTATATTTGATAGAACAGAGAGAAATAAAGAGAAGAGGTAGAGATAGATAGGGGGAGAGAGAGACCTGTAGCCCTTCTTCACCACTTATGAAGCTTCCCTCCTGCAGCTGGGGTCCTGGGGCTTGAACCTGGGTCCTTGTGCATGGGAACAGTTTTGCTCAACTGGGAGTGCCACCACCTGGCCCCAGTATCTCCCCTTTTAGATCTCTGAGTTTTCCTTTTTTTTCCAGCAATGTTTTGTAGTTTCTATAAGTCTCGTGCTCCTGCTTTATTTGCTCCTCAGTGTTTTCATCTGACAACACTGGGAGTGGGTGGTTTTCTTACTGGTGAATTTGAGACACTCCCTGGCCTGATAGGGTTAAGGATGCTTGACAGCTCATGGTGAATCAACTTCTTTCTTTTCTTCTTCTTTTTTTTTGGGGGGGGAAAAATAATAATAAATTGAGAAAGGAGGGACAGAGAGATACCTGCAGCACTGATTCGCCACTTGTGAAGTTTTCCGCTGCAGATGGGGACCAGGGGAGCTTGAACCGGGATCCTTGCACTTATGTGTGTTTAACTGGGTGTGCCACTGCCCAGCCCCCTTTCTCAAACTATCTCTCTCTCATAAAGAAGAAAGAGAAAGAAAAGGAAAGAACAATGATGAAGAAGACGAAGAAGAAGAGGAAGAGGAGAAGGGAGAAGGAGGAGGAGGATCAAGAAAAGGTGGTCAGGAAGCCCTGAACAGAGAGGGCACAGGCAGGCAGAGAGAGGCAAGGCTGTGTGTGAGGAGACAGACTGTCTCCAGAAGAGAGTAGAAACGGGGGGCGACAGACCCAGACAGGGGTCTCTCCCCAGTTCTACCAGCCAGACCTGGGCTATGGGAGGACCAGATTGGCCTCGTGCTTGTTGGAAATTGTTGGGTAGTATGCCACCTCCCCCTGGCTTCTGCTTAACCATATGCCTATATAGGGATTTACTGATCCAAAGCTTTGGTCTATTTACATAAATCACTTTTACATAAAGCACTCCCTCCAGGGCATTGGTGGTTCAGTGATAGGATTCTCGCCTGTTCCGCCCCCTCCTTGTCACACTCTGATTTTCACCAGTCACTTTTCTCTCCACCCTCTCTATATCACATCCTGTTTCCACCCTACTTGGAGAGTATAAAAACAGCTGCTCTTCTGATTAAAGACACCTGGAAATTGCTTTCCGGCTCCGAGAGTTCCAGAGTGTATCTCCTGCGGAAGTTAGTGCGGCACGAGTTCCTGATCCCTCTTCCACGCAGCAGCCTAGATCGGCTCCAGTTGAGTTCTCTCCAAGCCAGAGAGCACTAGCTCGGGAAGAAGTACCCTCAGGCTATCCCGGCAGGAAATGTTCTGACCCAGCAGACCAGTGTGTGGCAATTTCAAAACAACATCCGGGTCCTTGCCCAGCACCTTGGGCGCCCCAGTGAGTCCAGCACCAGCTGGAGCCGGGTAGCTGCTCCCTCTGAACGAGACTATGCTCCTTGCTGTCCTCCCTCCCTCCCGCTGGTCCTTGCGCCTTCCCCGCTCAGCTGGTTAATTTCCCCAGCTGTCCCCTTAGACAACTACTAACAGGTCCCCATCTTAGAATAAAGCGGTGATTCTGCATTGAACCAGCCTGGATGTGATGTCTCTTCCCTGTAGTTAAAGCAGCTTTGGTGATGGCAACTCTCAACGGCCCCCACCCCACAGCCAACACCTTCCTTCTGTGCCCACAGGATCCCAGCTGTGTGCTAAGAAGCAGTGAGCACCCCCGACTCTGTGAGAACGGATTCTTTCCTCCCCAGCCCTAGGAGATGACGTGAGTGCCCCCTCACCTGCCCCCTTCCTGAGTCCAGGCCAAGAGCAAGAAGGCTCTTGGGGACAAGAGCCTTCTGGGACAAGAGCCTGGCTGACATGACCTAGACCTTGAGACCTGAGCCCATTGTGACTTCGGCACCACCAGAGACAAGGTGGTCAGGGCCAGATAGTCTGGCTGGCAGAGCATACATGCTACCGTGAGCCAGGCCGCTCAGACACCAGGACATCAGGACAGACACACACCTCTGCCCTGCAGTGTCCGTCACCACCATGTTTAATAAGAGATGAACGTACGCATGTGGCTTCCTCATAGCGTCTGCTTCCAGCAGGTTCCAGAACAGGTCTGTCCTGTGTGGACCCTTCTGGGTTTCAAGCAGTTCTCTGTCTGTCTCCTCCTCCAGGCTTCCCGGCTACGTGGCGTGTAACTGGGACCCATGAACCCAGTCCCAGCTGTGGGTGGTGCTGGCCAGGACACAGTCCTTCCCCACCGAGGGCATCCCCAAACCCACCCGACCCCTTGCTTCTCCTTGGAAAATGTACACATACGCTTCCTTCCCATGGAGTCTCTGTGATGGGTGACCATCACTGGAACTCCAGGTCAGCCCTTGACTGCAGGGATGCAGGGGAACCAGAGTGGACAGGATCCTGGCCTCCAGGCACACCCCAGCTTCTCTGTCCATGCAGCCATCCACTGGCAAACAAAACCTGAAGTGCTGATGCTGAGTTGACACTTTCTTTCCCTCAGAGTTATGGACAGCCTGGCCAAGAGGGGCTGGGAAAGATGCCGGGGCACCCCTCACTGTTCGTGCTTTGGCACTGAGCTCCTCAGCCCCCAGTCCCCAGAAGGAGAAGCGGGGGACAGTTTCTGAGGTCGCCCTCAGTGGCAGTTCAGCCCACATCTGGATGCCATGTCTGGACACAGGGGAAGCCATCCTAGAGAGGGTCAGGCTCCAGTTCATGTGTATATCCAATCACCAGGCTCCATGATGGGGGGGGGGGCGGGAGATGAGCAGTTTGGGACCCAAGAAAATGCTTCTCAGGTGACACCTGGGGTCATCTGCAATGGCGGAGGAGGAAGTGGCTGGACAGACAGACGGCTCCGGCAGGTGCTGGTTGCTGGAGCCTGAGCCAAGCAGCAGCTACAGGTTTTGGTGGTCGGTCTTGGAGGGTGTGGCCGGCGAGCTGTGGTCAGTGGAATTCCTGCCTTGGCCGCGTCCATGCAGAGCCAGAGGTCACAGACATCCTCTTCCCCCAACACACACACAAAGACACAGAGACCCGGCCCCCAGAGCAGCAGCCTTCCGCCCCCAGTGGAAGAGGGGTGTGTGGATGAACATGATCAAACAGGACAGAGAAGTCTGTGGTCCAGGCTGGGCTGGCGGCTGAGTTCCTGTTGCTGGCAGAGCCGGGGGTGCCCCCTCACTCACTACTCCTGAGAGCTCGAGTTCAACCTGACAACGTCCGTGCCGTGTGCCCCCCGGCCCACCATCTCCTGGCCCCACTCGCGGTGGCTTGACTCTTGCAGACCTCGGCCCTTGGTCTCGATGGGCAGGAAGCAGGCGGCCAGGCCGGCCAGAAGGCAGCAACCACTGTAGACGGCCAGTGTCAGGTAGACAGAGGACTCCAGCATCACCTGGGGAGGGGGGAGGCGTGAGGTAGCCGCCAGCCTGAGGTCACAGCCCTCAACAGACCCTGAGGCAGCTCCCCAAGGTGGCAGAGGCTGTATCCTCGTTTTACAGAGGGGGAAACTGAGGCTCAGGGAGCGTGACAGGTTCAGACAGCTATAAGGATGGGGCTGGGAATTGAACTCAGGCCTTCCAAAGCACAACAGTCTATATTGCTTCTAGCAGCACTCTTGCTAGAGCAGTGAAATTGGGCCCTGAAAGGACCAGACTGTCTGATGTAACCTGGGGACTGGGGGTGTGGGTGACCATAAATGTAATAAATCGGGCAGGAAAGATGCTGGGGCTGAATCTGGGGGCGGAAGAGCAGATTCGGGGCCTCCAGTCCTGCTGGCCTGGCCCTCTGGGACCCTGGGGCCAAGTGGTGGTGTATCTTATTGAACATACATGTTAGCCTGTTCAAAGGCTCAGGTTCAAGCCTCCCCTCCCAAATAGTGAAGCAGGTCTGCAGGTGTCTATCTTTCTCTCTCCCTCTCTGTCTTCCTCCAGCTCAATTTCTCTCTGTCTTATCCAATAAAATAAAATTTTAAAAAAAAAGGAAAAAATTGGCTTCTAAAACTGGTGGATTCATAGTGCTGGCACTAAGCCCCAGCAATAACCCCAGTGGCAATCAAAATAAATAAATTATGGGCCCTACTCTAGGAGGAAGTCTGAAGAGTCAGGGCCATGGAAGTGGGGGGATATGTGTGTGTGTGTGTGGGGGGTCCTTGTTCCCTCCCTGGCTGTCCCTGAACTCAGCTCCTGGCTTCCCGGCCTTCCTCACCTCCCCTGGACCAGAGCCTGATATGACTGTGGGCTTGAATAGCAATTGGGCAAATTTCCCTTCTTGCAACAGCTGGTGTGAGGGATTCCAGCTTTCTTGGGGCTTCACGTGCTTCTCTGCTGGGTGGGCTACCTCTGAGGAGAAGACCCCAGAAACACTCGGCATCGTGAAGACGTGTGGTAAGCTCACAACCCAGAGGACCTGGCAGTGGATAAATGGCTCAATGGAACAGCACCGTGCATGGCACTCAGCCAAAGTGCATCTGGAATTCTAGTTCTAGGAGGCCTCAGTGACAGGCAAGTTCACCCTGACGCTTCATGAGTGGTGAAGCAGGTCTGCAGGTGTCTCTCTCTCTCTCTCTCTCTCTATCTCTCTATGTCTCCCCCTCCTCTCTCAGTTTCTCTCTGTCACCATTAATTCCCCAAATAAAGAAAAAGATTTCTCTGTCCTGTCAAATAAAATAGAAGAAAGAAATAAGAAAAAAGGAAAAAATAGCCACTGGGAGCAGTGCATTCATAGTCAGCTCTGAGCCCCAGCAATAACCCTGCTGGCAAATTTATTTTATTTCACTTTATTTTTTTAAGGTTTTTTTTTTTTTTTTTTTTATTAATGATAAACATAGGAGGAGAGAGAAAAAGCCAGACATCACTCTGGTACATGTGCTGTTGGGGATTGAACTCAGGACCTCATGCTTGAGAATCTGCTGCTTTATCCACTGCACCACCTCCCAGACCACGATTTTACTTTATTTTATTTTACTCTTATTTTATTTTATTTCCACTAGGGTTATTACTGGGGCTCAGTGCTGGCTCTATGAATCCACGACTCCCAGCAGCCACTTTTTCCTTTTTTTTCTTTCTTTCTTTCTAATTTTTACTATATAGGACAGAGAGAAACTGAGAGAGGATGAGGAAAGAGAGAGAGAGAGAGAAAGAGAGATACCTGCAAACTGCTTCACCACTTGTGAAACATTCCCCGCTGCAGACAGGGAGCAGGGCCTGGAATCCAGGTCCTTGCTTTGACAGTATATGCACTTAACCAGGTGTGCCACTGCCTGGCCCCCAAGACTAATTTTTTTTTTTGATGAGAGAAAGCCATTAGAGCACTGCTCAGCTCTGGTATATGGCAATGCTAGGATGTGAACCTGGGACCTCAAACATGCAAAACCTTTTCTCTAACAGGCTGAACTAATTTCCCAGTCCTTAAGGGATTTTCTGCCTCACTGGAAAAAAAAAAAAAAGGAAAAAAATAAGTTGGTTACTAAAAAAAAAGAAATTCAAATTCTAACTGCTCAAAACAGAGAGACCTGATCCAAGGGGTGCACACACTTATAAAAGTCTGCAGAGGAGACTGGGAGTATGAACCGACCAGTCAACGCCCATGTTCAGCGGGGAAGCAATTACAGAAGCCAGACCTTCTACCTTCTGCAACCCTCAATGACCCTGGGTCCATGCTCCCAGAGGGCTAGAGAGTGGGAAAGCTATCATGGGAAGGGGTGGGTTATGGAGATTGGGTGGTGGGAATTGTGTGGAGTTGTACCCCTCCTACCTTATGTTTTTGTTCATTAATCCTTTCTTAAATAAAAAAAAAATTTTTTAAAAGTCTGCAGAGGACACCCAATTATTCAGTTTAGAAACTGGGGGGCACCTACCTGAGCAATGAAGGGGGTGATGAGAGCCCCCACCCGTGCCATGCCGCTGCAGGTGCCCAGGCCCAGGGCGCGGGTCGCCGTGGGGTAGACCTGAAACACAGCCACAGTGTTCCACGTCTGCACCCGACTGTCTCCAGCCATTTGCACTGTGCTCCATCTACTGGCTCCATTGCCAGCTTCATCTCCCAGCTCCATCTACAGGGCTCCATCACCCATCTCCATCTACTGGCTCCATCACCCAGCTTCATCACCAGGCTCCATCTACAGGGCTCCATCACCCAGATCCATCACCCAGATCCATCACCCATCTCCATCTACTGGCTCCATCACCCAGCTTCATCACCAGGCTCCATCTACAGGGCTCCATCACCCAGCTCCATCACCCAGCTCCATCTACTGGCTCCACCACCCAGCTCCATCTACTGGCTCCATCACCCAGCTCCATCACCTACTGGTTCCATCTACTGGTTCCATTACCCAACTTCATCACCCGGCTCCATCACCATTTACTGAGCCAGCTCCCATCAGCTTCAGCAGCCGGTTGGGTCTGTTCAAGCCAGGAGCCAGCAAACCTTTTCCTACAGCTCGGCATCAGTTCCAAGCTGCTACCAGGGTCCCAGGCCACCACTCAGCAGTGCCACAGCCACACGAAAGCAGCCACAAGCAGTGACAGTGGACGCCAAAGAGTGACACGCCCCAGGAGTATCTTACTGATCCACTCCTGAATCAGAATTTCGAAGGATGTTCACACATCCAGGCAGATTCCTTGTTCAGTTTGGCTTTTAAGCATCTGAGAGCATGGAAATGGCTTTTGTCATAGCCTCCCCTCCTCATCCCACTGGCCTTGGGTGACACCACTGTCCTCCGAACGGTGAGCCCCGAGGTGCTGCTCTGTCAATCAGGCTTCCCCAAGCCTGCCCCTCACCAATGTGACTTGTCCCTTCCTTAGACTCTTCTCAGTTGCTCTGCTGCTCAGTTTGACACGAGTGAACATGTGGGAGTGATTCCCAGAGAACAATCTGGAAGAATGCGCCCTCAACTATTCAAAAAGATTATCTCAAGGAAGGGAGGGATGGGCCCTTTGCTTGGGGTCGCCCTCTAGCTCTGTACACCTGGAATGTTTACACAGAGCACAAGCTTTCCCGAGCACAAAAGAGGACAGTCACTGGCTGACTGCCCAGGCCTAGGGACAACGCTCATGCGTTGTTCAACAGGCAGAAACCTACCCTCCCTGAACCCACCTGCCTCCCAGACACCCCTCCTACCTCAGGCGTGTAAACATAGGCTGCCTGGAACCCTCCAGAAATAAAAGCTCTTGCAATGAAGAGTAACAGAGTGAGCACATTTCTAAGAGAGAAAGAGAGAGACCAAAAGAAAGAGGTGAGAAGAGGTATCTTTCTCTCCACGTGTGGCAGCAGACTTCTCGCTGCCCCGGCAGAACTCACAGCCTAAAAGTGCCCACCACAGAGGCCCACTCCTTCCCTTCTCCAGAACCTGAGATGGAAGTGCCCAGGGGGAGGGCAAGGGTGGAGAGAAGTGATAGAAATCATTAGGAGGGATAAAAAGAGAGAAGCAAGCAAGCTGGACAATTTCTCAGGCTCAGAGCCTGCTGAGCCGGGGCAAGAAGCCTCCAGTTGGCATCCTTAGCGCCATCCAACTTCTAGCCTCAGGTTGCCTAATGTCCCAGCTCCCCACTCTTTCAGAGCCTAAGGCAGTTGGGGCAGGGACCTCTCAAAGCACCAACCCGAGAGGCAAAGACTTTCACGGCTCTGGACACGGGGGAACTGCCAGTCATGGGCAGAGATGGCCAGGCTTAACTGGTCCCACTGACTGAACAGACGCCTTGACCTCACGCACAGATCCAGTAGGTGCACGCCTGCATGCCCAGGCCTCTGAGACCAGGAGGCTGAGAGGCTGACGCTGCTCTAACAAAACCCAGCCAGGGTGCCTCCCTCCCCCTACCTCCCCAGCCCCCCATCAGGCCCTGGCTTTGAGCCAGTCAGGGGCCTCAGTCCCAGGGGTCAGACTCACCTGCCCACGCAGATGAACAGCAGGAGGCTACAGAGTGAGAAGACGATGAAGCACAAGGCCATGGTCTTCTTACGGCCCAGACGGTCGATTATCCACAAAGTCACCAGGACCCCTGCGGGGGGGGGGGGGGGGGATTAGTAATGCCATGACAGGCAGCCCAGCATGCTCCCCAGCACTCCCATCATCCCTCCTCCTGACAGTCCACTGGACCTGTGACACTCTTCTAATGACCAGAATACAGGAAGAGCAAGGGGATGTCACTTCTTTTTATTTATTCATTTATTTCTTTATTTTACCAGAGCCCTGCTCAGCTCTGGCTGATGATGGTATTAGGGATTGAACTTGAGACCTGAGAGACTCAGGCGTGAAAGTTGTTTGCAGAACTTTTATGCTGTTTCCTCAGTCTCACTTCTTTTTTATTTATTTATTTTCTTTCTCTTTTTCTTTTTTTTAAATATTTATTTATTTATTCCCTTTTGTTGCCCTTGTTTTATTGTTGCAGTTATTATTGATGTTGTTGTTGTTGTTGGATAGGACAGAGAGAAATGAAGAGAGGAGGGGAAGACAGAGAGGGGGAGAGAAAGACAGACACCTGCAGACCTGCTTCAGGGGAGCTGCAGGTGGGGAGCTGGGGGCTCGAACCGGGATCCTTACACCAGTCCTTGTGCTTTGTGCTACATCTTCATCACCATCATCACCATCATCATCTTCTTCTTCTTCTTCTTCTTCTTCTTCTTCTCCTTCTCCTCCTCCTTCTCCTCCTTCTCCTCCTCCTCCTCCTCCTTCTTTTTAACCAGAGCACTGATCAGCTCTGGTTTATGGTGGTGTAGGGGATTGAACCTGGGACTTTGGAGCCTCAGGCATGAGAGTCTCTTTGCATAACCATTATACTATCTAACCCCACCCTTATTTAATCTTTTTAAAAATTAATTTATTATTGGATAGAGATAAAAATTGAGAGGGGAGGGGTAGAGACAGAGAAATACCTGCAGCTCTGCTTCACCACTCATGAAGCTTTCCCCTGTAGGTGGGGATCAGGGGCTTAAACCCAGGTCCTTGTGCATTGCTTAACCAGGTGCACCACTGCCTGGTCCCTTTATTATTATTTTTTTTTTTACCAGAGCACGGCTCAGCTCTGTCTTAGGATGGTGTGGAGGACTGAACTTGGGACTTTGGAGCCTCAGGCATGAGAGTCTTTTTACATCACCATTATGCTATCTCCCATACCCCACTATTTTTTAAAACTTTATTTATTTAAGGGAGTCAGGTGGTAGCGCAGCAGGTTAAGTGCATGTGGCGTGAAGCGCAAGGACTGATGTAAGGATCCCGGTTCGAGCCCCCGGCTCCCCATCTGTAGGGGGGGTCGCTTCACAGGCGGTGAAGCAGGTCTGCAGGTGTCTGTCTGTCTCTCCCCCCCCTTCTTCCCCTCCTCTCTCCATTTCTCTCTGTCCTATCTAGCAATGATGACATCAATAACAACAACAATAACAATAACGACAACAACAATAAAAAACAAGGGCAACAAAAGGGAAAATCAATATAATTTTTTAACTTTTATTTATTTATTTATTTATTATTGGACAGAGACAGAGATATTGAGAAGGGAAGAGGCGGCAGAGAGGGAGAGACAGACAGACAGACACCTGCAGCCCTGCTTCACCACTCGTGAAGCTTTCCCCCTGCAGGTGGGGACCGGGGGCTTGAACCTGGGTCCTTGAGCACTATAATGTGTGCTCTTAACCAGGTGCGCCACCACCTGGGCCCCTTTTTATTATTATTTTTTTTAGATTTATTTATCACAAAAGACTGAAAGATGAGGGGAAGAGAGCGCAAGAGGTGAGAGCCCAGAGCACTGCTCAACTCCAGCAGCAGGTGGTGGTGGGGTTTGAACCTGCCCCATCAGGGGCTCCAGGCCTGCAAGCCAGTGCTTTACCAGGCTGAGCTACCTCCCTGCTCAGTTTAGACGACCTGCAGCTAAGGTTGAAAGAGAATTTCCGGCTCCCCCTGGAAATGAGCCCTGCTTCCTGGAGGCTCCAGGTGCGTCCCTGCCGGGCAGGTCACCCTCACCTGGGAACTCAGAGAGTGTGGTCCACAGCAGGTCCATGTAGTCCTCCTCGCTCAGGTACTCACAGGCCAGGCTGCACTGGGCCTCCACCGCCTTCTTCCGGCTGGAGACTGGGGGTGGGAGACGGAGACCGCTGGAGCCACAGACTCCTCTCCCTCACCTGCTGCTCCTGCCTGCACTGGAGTCAGCTGGGGAGCCCCGGAAGAGCCTGGGCTCACCCCTGAGGCTCACATTCCCATAAACCTGGGGCAAATGGAACCACTGGGAGACACCCCTGTGTTCTCAGAAGGGGCTGACCCAGAAGTAGCAATGCTAGGTGCTTTTGTGGCAGACGACTCTAGGATGGCCCAGAGAGCCCCACTTTTACTACCTGGCCCCCACCGTCTCCCTGACCACCCCTCCCTCTTTTTTAAACTGCCACCAGGGGGGTTTGTGCAAGCACTATGAATCCATGGGTCCTGGTAGGCATTTTTTCCTTTTCCTCTCTCTTTCTATTTTATTTGACAGCACAGAGAGAAACCAAAAGGGGAGAGGGAGATAGAGAGAAAGAGAGACAGACACCTGCAAACCTGCTTCACCACTCACGAAATTATTTCCCTGCAGGTGGGGAGTAGGACTTGAACCTGGGTGCTTGCACATGGTGAAGTGTGTGCTCAACTGGGTGTGCCCATGACAGCATTCATTCCCTCCTTCTCATTCCCTCCCTTGCTTTGCCCACTCTACTCCAGTCACCTGGTCCTCCGCAAGACACACTCCTACCTCAGGGCCTTTGAGCTGGCTGCCCTAGGGGTTTCTGGAGTGAAGCTGCTGGCATGTGTGCCATGACAGACCCTCCAAGCAGAGCCTGGGGTAGGGTGCACAAGGGGTGCTTAGGCTGGGCTGGGGGACCCTGGTACTCACTGCTGCAGACATCCCCTGCCTGGAAAAGCTCCGTGGTGAGCAGGACCAACCCATAGTAGGAAAAAGCATTGGAAAACCTGTGGGAGGAAGCCAGGGGTAAGAAACGGTCAGAGGAACTCCAGGTCCTTTCCATGCCCCCTTCAAGGCACATCTACAGCAGTGGGGAGTCCCTTGTGGGGCTGTCGTGGGACCTCTGAACAGGAAGAAGGATGATACTGCCAGGCTAGTGTCACCAGAGAGAGGAGACCAGGAACTCGTGGTGGAGTGGGAACGCAGATCTTTATTCATGCGGATGCTCCAGAGTCGGGTGTGAGCACAGTGAGTTTAGGCCACGTGGAGCTAGCAAAATGGCCGCCTCCCACTATGCACGCCAGCCCTTCTCCAGGTCAGGACACGGAAGAGAAAGAGAGAGAGAGCGGAAACAGAAGTGACTTTTATAGGAGAATTCCGGAAGTGGCAAGTTGGGATGGAATTGGCTAGGAAAGGGAGTAGAGAAAACAAGGCACTCTGGGAAGGTAGACAGCTTCTGTAGCAACGGTTGCTAGTGTTTTAGCTGGCAGGAATGGGTGATACCCTGAGGGGGTAATGTGGTGGCCGAGGAGTCATTTTTAAAACAAGGCAGAAGATTGATATGTAAATAATACTCGCATGGAAATATGGTAGTTTGTGCATCCTGTCTAACTCAACCACATCTGTACAAGATCCCAACACGGTACCAAGCACAGTGAGTGTCATGATAAAGGGAGGTGAGCCCTCCATCCTTTGAGAGATCAATAATTACATTATATGAGAAGCCCCCTTTCCCTCAGCCAGGCTGTTGACTCAGCTGGTTATAGGGGGCCAAGTTGGGGAGACCAAGCTTTGGAAGAAAACAGTCTGAACTGAGCTGGAAGAGGAGAAGCTTGGGCTGGATAAAGACCTGGACTCTGGGCCTGCCCACACTTCCCAGAGTGCCAGAGGCTCACTGTCAGGCATCTACCAAACTCCTGCTGGGACAGTGAGACAGCACAGTGATTCTGCAAAGAGACTCTCATGCCTGAGGCTCAGAGGTCCCAGGTTCAATCCCTGACACCATCATCAGTCAGAGCTGAGCAGGGCTCTTGTCAACAAACAAACTCCTACTGCTTGTGGCTGAGAATGTCTTAGCAGGTAGAGTGCACACCTTGCTGTTGTAGAGGCCCTGGGTTCAAGCCAAGGCATCACACAAGAGCACCAGGGACAGCACCTAGGGTGCTCCATGAACCTATGAACATGGTGTCTCTCTTCTCTAGTGTATGAAATAATAATAATAAAAAAAAACTGGGCAGGGGAGGCCCTCCATGGCATCCCAGAGGTTCGAGGCCCTCAGTTCAATCCCTGGAGCCACAGAAACAATTAAACAATTAGTTTTTTTTAAAAAAAATTAGTTTTTATCACTACCTTTAGGTGGGTTTTTTTTTTTGCCTCCAGGGTTATCGCTGGGCCCAGTGCCTGCACTGTGAATCCACTGCTCCTAGAGGCCATTTTTTCCCTTTTTTGTTGCCCTTGTTTATCATTGTTATTATTGCTGTTGTTGTTTTTGCTGTCATTGTTGTTGGATAGGACACAGAGAAATCGAGCAGAGCTGCTTCATCACTTGTGAAGGGACCCCCCTGTAGGTGGGGAGCTGGAGGATCGAACCAAGTTCCTCACACTGGTCCTTGCACTTAGCACCATGTGCGCTTAACCCAGTGCGGAACCAGGTTTATTAAGGTACCAAACTGAGGACTTGATCTCAGAAGGGATTCGAACCCAAGCATACAGCTCAGACTGCTCTGAGTAAATTCTGTTAGGAATTCCACCAAGCAGAAGGAGGCAGGTTTCATAAGTCCCTCATCGTGTTAGCTTTGCATCGAAGCAACCAAGCAAAGTCATTGCAATATCGTAATATTTATTATTATTTTGTTATTACTGGGGCTTCACTACTCATGGCCAACTTTTTTAAGGTAGAAAGAGAAGTTATGGGGAGCTGGGCAGTGGTGCAATGGGTTAAGCGCACATGGCGTGAAATGCAAGGATTGGTGTAAGGATCCCGGTTCGAGCCCCCGGCTCCCCACCTGCAGGGGAGTCGCTTCACAGGTGGTGAAGCAGGTCTGCAGGTGTCTGTCTTTCTCTCCCCCTCTCTGTCTTCCCCTCCTCTCTCCGTTTCTCTCTGTCCTATCCAACAACGACGACATCAATAACAACAATAATAACTACAACAAGGGCAACAAAGGGAGAAAAATAAATTAAAAAAAGAAAGATAAGTTATGAAAAAAAGAAAGAGAAACAAAGAGATGGAGACAGAGAGACAGAGGGAGAGAGGAGACTCCATAAGACCAACGCTTCCTTCAGCGCAGTGGGAAACCACATTACCTTTTTTTCTCTCTTGATAGAGGGTGAGAAACATAATAAAACAGAAATGGAAGGAGAGACAGAGAGAAGAGAAACCTGCAGGCCTGCTCTAGTGTCCATGAAGCCCTCAACTCCTCACTGGTAGAGACAGGGGGTTCGAACCCAGGTCCTTGCACATGGTAATGTGTGTGTTCTCCCAGGTGAGTCGCCACCCAGCCCCCCCACCCCCACCTCCAAACTTGTGAATAGAACATAAAACACCTGTCCGGGACAAGGGCACAGCTTCCACTAGAATCTCAGAGCAGAATAACTCTGCTGGTTAATTAATTCCTGACTCTCCCAGGAACCAGAATACTCAGTTCTGCAGGACCAGAACATTCCCGACCTGTGGTACAGCTCAGTGGAAACTCAGTTCTCATCAGAAAGCTGGTGATTAATTTCCTTGGGTTACAATATGTACTTGGCAAAATTCTAGCATTGTGTGCTAAAATTAGTCTCCAATTAATCGCCCAAGTCGTGCAGGCCCCGCTGAAGCCAGGCATTGAGAAGGGTGTGTGTGTGGGGGGGGGGGGCTTTTGACTCTATCCTCTTCTTTTTAAAAAGTCCTGCAGGTGTCTGACCAGGAATGAGAGAGCAGAACTGGACTCTGTTCAGGAGAAACCACCAAATTCCCTCCTTCCCTGCTGGGGACCACTTTCAGAACCCTGCCCGCCCTAATTAGCACCTCTCCTCGAAGGTGAATGACAAGAGCTGATTTAAAAAAGGACACAAAGCCCTTTCCAGGCCAGTTTTATGCGCTGGGAACACACTGTGGGTACACCATGCTGTAGAGAGAGAGTTGAAAGAATAGCTGTGGGGGGGTGTGTGAAAAAGAAAGAAAGACTTGCTGAAACCCCATGAGGTGTGGCACTGAAGGTAATTATTCTGTAAAAGCTCCCCACAGCACAACCCCATCCCTGCCAGTTGGCAGTTATTTGAAGAAAGCTAAATGGGATCAGAACCTGGAGTTCTCAGAAGGCCTGTGATCACCAAGGCAAGTGTGGGTGGAGAGGAAGAAAGCAGAATTACTAGGATAAATCTTACATGGGGAAGGAAGGAAGCTCTAACAGCACGCATGGGCTCACAGGCCTGAGGCCAGGAGCCAGGAGTCAGAGTGGAGCAGTGCTCAGGGCTTGTCCTCTCATTCATGCTCCCTCTCATGACTGATAACTGTGTTTGTTTATTTAATTAATTAATTTATTTTTTACCAGAGCACTGCTCAGCTCTGGCTTATGGCGGTGTGGGGCATTGAACCTGGGACTTGAGAGCCTCAGGCATGAAACTCTTTGCATAACCATTATGCTATACCCCCACCCTCTATTTATTTATTTATTGCCACCAGGGCTATCACTGGGGCTCAGTGCCTACACATAAATCCACTGCTCCCAGTGGCCATTTTTTTTTCCTTTTGTGAAGCGCAAGGATCGGCATAAGAATCCAGATTCCAGACCCCGGCTCCCCACCTGCAGGGGAGTCACTATACAGGTAGTGAAGCAGGTCTGCAGGTGTTTATCTTTCTCTCCTCTCTGTCTTCCCTTCGTCTCGCCATTTCTCTCAGTCCTATCCAACAACAATGACATCAATAACAATAACAATAATAACTACAACAACAAGTAGCACAGTGGGTTAAGCGCACATGGTGCAAACCGCAAAGACCAGCGTAAGGAACCCTGTTCAAGCCCTTGGCTCCCCACCTGCAGGGGAGTCACTTCACAAGTGGTGAAGCAGGTCTGCAGGTGTCTATCTGTCTCTCCCCCTCTCTATCTTCCCCTCCTCTCTCCATTTCTCTCTGTCCTATCCAAACAACAATGATATCAATAACAACAATAATAATAATCACAGCAATGATAAAACAACAAGAGCAACAAAAGAGAAAAAAATAGCCTCTAGGAGCAGTGGATTCATGGTGCAGGTATAGAGCCCCAGCAATAACTCTGGAGGAAAAAAAAAAAGGGGGGCAACAAAAGGGAAAAAAAAATCAACTGTTAAACATAAAATCAAGTAAGGGTGAAGAGGTAGTTCAGTGGGCAGTGCCTTCCATGAGCAAGGGAGGTCCTGGGTTCAAGTCCAGTGCATCAGAACAAATCCCAGCCAAGGACAAGGCAAAGGGGGCTGGGCATGGCTGGCCCCGGCACTCACCATATGAACCAGAGCAGCAAAGTTGTCCACCGGAAGTGCGGTGTGAACAGGTCTCTTATCTTCCCTCGATCCTCCTGTTTAGAAACAAAGACATACTGTTTTCTCTCTTCCTACCTTCCTTCCAGATGTGAGGGCAACAGCTGGTGGGATGAGAGCCCCAGGCTGGATGCTCTGATTCTGAGACTCCTGGACTCGAATCCACAGAACAGAACCCCCCCACCCCCCAGCTCAGCAAGGCCCAGTGGCCCCTCCCTCTGGCCAGGACTCCACAAAGTTCAGAGACCTGATGCTCAAAGGGTAGAAATGAACATTCAAGACCCCCCCCCAATTCTTCAACTGGGAAGTGGACCCTATGCCTGGCCCCAGAGGTCTCTCAGTAGACCTGAGGCTCAGCCAACAGAAGTCCTGCCCCAAGGGGTGTCCCACCACTTCATGCTCACTCTCTCCCCCAAAACTCAATGTGCTGAAAACCAACTTTACCAAAACCTGGCTTTCTAAAAGCTTGACAGCTTGATGACCCATTGGCCAATTTACCAGTTCTTTTTTTTTTTTTTTTTTGCCTCGAGGGGGCTCAGTGTCTGCCTGCACTACGAATCCACTGCTCCTGGAGGCCATATTTTCCCCATTTTGTTGCCCTTGTTGTTGTCATTATTGTTATTGTTGCCATTAATGTTGTTGTTGGATAAGACAGAGAAATTGAGACAGAAAGGGAAGACAGATGAGGAGAGAAAGGCAGACACCTGCAGACCTGCTTCACCACTTGTGAAGCGACTCCCCTGCAGGTGGGGAGCCGGGAGCTCGAACCGGGATCCTTACACTGGTCCTTGCACCTTGCTCTATGTGCACTTAACCTGCTCGCTACTGACTGACCCCCCACAAGTTCTTTTAGAAATGTCAGGCTGAGGAGATTACATAATGGTCATACAAAAAGAGACGTTCCTGCCTGAGGGTCTGAGGTCCTAGGATCAAACCTCAGCACCACCAGACCAGAGCTGAGCAGGGCTCCGGTCTCTGTCTCCAATTCTCCTTATATCTTTATCATCAAAATAAATAAGTTAAATAGTAAAACAGGAGGAGGAGGAGAAAAAGTCTTCTATGACTGTTTTTTTTAATTGTCCGTCTGTTTTTTTAACCAAAGCACTGGTTAATTCTGGTTTATGCTAGTGTGGGGATTGAACCTAGGTCTTCAGAGAGCCTCAGACATTCTCAGTGTTTTGCAAAACCATTATGCTATCTACCCCCACCATTCTATGACTGTTTATTGTCTTCCCAGATACATTTAATGAACAGATTTCTCACAGGAGAAACACCTATTTAAACAGCTTAGAAAGAGGGGAAAAGAAAAAGGTAAAGAGTACCGGCTAGGGGGGTAGATGGCAAGAGATTCTCATGCCTGAGGCTCCAACGTCCCAGGTTCAATCCCCCACACCACCATAAACCAGAGCTGAGCAGTGCTCTTGTAAAAAAAAAAAAAAAAGAATGTACTGTTGACTATGTTGACTATAAGCATTACTGTACACACATAGGAAATCCATATTCCCGTTTAGTGGATCTAATAAAAAAAAAGAATCCTAGGGCTTAATGGGTAAGTGCACATGGCGTGAAGCTCAAGGACCGGCAAAAGGATCCCAGTTCGAGCCTCCAGCTCCCCACCTGCAGGGGGTCACTTCACAAGAGGTGAAGCAGGTCTGCAGGTGTCTATCTTTCTCTGTCCCTCTCTGTCTTCCCCTCCTCTCTCCATTTCTCTCTGTTCTATCCAAGAACAATGACATCAATAACAATAATAATAATAATGGCAATGATAAATAACAAGGGCAGCAAAAGGGAAAAAATGGCATCCAGGAGCAGTGGATTCATAATGCAGGCACCAAGCCCCAGCAATAACTCTGGAGGCAGAAGAAAAAAGTAGAAGAAGGAGAAGAATAAGGAGGAGGAAGAGGAGAAGGAGGAGGAGGAGGAGGAGGAGGAGGAGGAGGAGGAGAAGGAGAAGGAGGAGGAGAAGGAGGAGGAGGAGGAGGAGGAGGAGAAGGAGAAGGAGAAGGAGAAGGAGAAGGAGAAGGAGAAGGAGAAGGAGAAGGAGAAGAACAAGAACAATCCTTTACATAGGCTCTCTGGGGTGGCCATGTGCCCACCCAGAAGCAGATGTGGGGTGGTGACATGCCCTGGTTCTGTGCTGTCAGTCTATGTCCAACAGACGCCTCCAGTCAGCCTGGTGAAACTCCAGCCACTCTTTTCACCGAGTAGGGAAACAACTGGGTCTGCTATTGGCTGAAGGGTGCTGTCTCGCTTCTCTGGGTCCCATGGGTGGCTACTGCATGTAGGGACTGTGGCCTTGAGTAGGATGGAGTGATGGAGTGTGCCCCCTGAGCCAAGTCTCCGCAGCTCAGGCCCACTTGCTAACAGACTCACTGGCCCTGAAGGGTGAAACCAGACGACCATTCATGCCCCGAGGACATGGGCTCCCCCGCCCCCCACACACACACCCCCCGCTCCTTCCCACGCACAGACACCCGGGCTCTGACCTGTCTGGAGATGATGAGCCTCCCCAGGGGCATGGGGGCTCCGTTCTCTGTGGCTATCCTCTTCAGCGTGGCGATGGCCTTCTCCTGGTTCCCCGACAGCACGTCGTAGCGTGCGCTCTCCGGCAGCCACTGCAGAGACAGAAGCCCCACAGCCAGCCGGTCAGGGCCCTTTCACAACCTCCCCCTGTGTGGGCGACTTCAAGGTCGGGGGGTCTGTCTGTACAGCCTTGGGCTGTGTGGCCTTTAGCAATTCCTAATCCTCTGAGGCTCAGTCTCATCCAGAAAACAGGGAAATGTCAGGTCTTGCTTCCCAGAAAGGATGAGACAGGAGAGTGCAGATGGTGGGGGGGGGGTGCAGCATGAGGATGGAGTGAGTATAAATGCTGTGGTTGCCTTGCTGTTACTATTGGGTTGTTGGAAAAGTCATGAAGCACTTGTGCATAGAAAAAAAAAAAAAGTCCAGGACAGGCAGTGGCATACCTGGTTAATTACACACATAACAGTGTGCAAGGACCTGGGTTCAAGCCCCTAGTTTTCACCTGCAGGGGTTGGGGGGAAGCTTCATGTGTGGGAAAGCAGGGCTGCAGATGTCTTTCTTTTTTACTTCCCTCTCTTCCTCTCTCCTCTCTCAATTTCTCTCTTTCTAGCCAATAAAGTAAAAATAAACAATAAAAAGAAAGAAAAACATGTCATGACTTTTCTGACAACCCAATATTATTCAGGGCTGCTTTCGGAGTGCCAGGCAAGGGGTAGCGAGAAAGACTGCTACCCTCACCCTCACCGCCACCACACCACACTGGGCCAGCCTTCAATGTCTTCCTACAGACACATTCCACGAAACAGATAGAAGTGGGCAAAGCTTTTAAACCCAGCAGAGAGGCCAACCCCATGTGTACAAGTCACCTATGGCCACAAGGCATGGGGGTAGCAAGCTGTGGGTCTTTTGGGATGCTGTTTATTATATATACTAATTTCTTATATAGTTTTTATTTTTATTTATTATTTTACGGGATAGAGACAGAGAAATTGAGAGGGGTGGAGGAGATAAAGAGGGAAAGACACAGAGAGACATCTGCAGCCCTGCTTCACCACTTGTGAAGCTTCCCTCCCTGCAGGTGGGGACCAGGGGATTGAACCCAGGTCCTTGCGTACTGTAATGTGTATGGTTAAACAAGGGACACCACAGCCTGGTCCCCCTAGGCTGCTGTTTATATGCTATGTGACCTTGGACAAAGCCCATCAACTTCTCTGGGTCTCCATATCCTAACAGGTGAGAATGTGACAAAGATTGCTTAGAGCTCCCAGAACGTGTACTTTCCTTTCCAGAGGACAGAAGCATCCTTGGAGAGGGAGGCCCAGACATGAATTACAGTCCCAGCCTCACTTGCAGCTAGCGAGGGCCACACTGCTGAGGTCAGAGAATGCATAAGGAGAACCTGGTTCTCCACAAACACTGCTGCACCACTCTAGAACACAAGATCCCCCATGCTCGTGGGGAAGAAAGTAGATGTTGCTCAGGGGAAGTGGGAGTGGTAACAGGTGTGGGTGTGGCTTAGAGAGAAGCTGAGGGCTGGGGGGAGATACAATGGTTCTGCAGAGACTCTCATGCCTGTGGCTGCCAAGTCCCAGGTTCAATCACCCACACCACCATAAGCCAGTGCTCTGCTAAAATAAAAAGGAAGAAAGGAGAAAAAGAGAAAGAAAGAAAGAAAGAAAGAAAGAAAGAAAGAAAGAAAGAAAGAAAGAAAGAAAGAAAGGAAAGAGCTAAGAGTGGGGCTTGAAGGCTCATGAAAGCTGTTACGGGTGTGGTTGAGCTCTCTGCCAAGCTAGAAGCATCAACATTTGAGTAAATTGCCTTCTCTCTTCTCTTCTCTTCTCTTCTCTTCTCTTCTCTTCTCTTCTCTTCTCTTCTCTTCTCTCTCTCTCTCTCTCTCTCTCTCTCTCTCTTTCTCCCCTGACATGTACTCCAGCATGTGTGTGTGTTCTCAGTTTTCCAGAATCAAGCTTAAAATTCCTGAAAGTCCTCTGCTTTCTCCTCAATTCTTTGTTAGGTTTAGGTATGAAGAATCTTCAACCATGTGGGGCCGTCCTTCCCCCCAATCAATGTGACACAGCCCACCCAAGCAGGATAGTCCTGGTCTGGACATGGAAGGAGAGAAAGTCTGTCTCCTCCTCTCCTTCCCCATCCCATACAGAGAAGACTCCAAAGCCCCGGAGGGTGGCCGTGTCACAAATCAGAAGGATTCTGGTCCCTGGAAGCACTAGCTCTAGGCTGCTATGTGCCTAAGAGATAAATTCCTCCTGTACTGGGCTACCGATGTCTGGACTTTCTTTGTTACGGCATCTGATGTCATACTAACTCATGCAGGCGGTCAGCAGAGCCCCACCCCCGGAAGCTATTGGCAGGTTGTGCATGAAGAAGCTAGCTCCACAGTTAGGCTCTGGCATGATTAATTCCGACTGTTACCGGGAATTGTTGGATTAAGTGTTCTACGAGAGACCCACCCACCTACCCACTTCTCTGGGAGTCCACTGAGGGGGAAGTGTTTCAGGTGTGTGGTCTAAACACGAGATGACTACTTGTGGTTTGTCTCCTGTGGACCAGGTGAATTCTGCCTTAGTGGAGATGGGGAGATCACTAGCACCCCTGGATCCAGCCATACCTGATAACACACGTTGAATTTTCTGTCCTGTGCCTATCTTTTTAAAAATGTTTATTTATCCACTCACTCCTTTTTGTTGCCCTTGTTGCTTTTTATTGTTGTAGTTATTATTGTTGTTGTTATTGATGTTGTCATTGTTGGATAGGACAGAGAGAAATAGAGAGAGGAGGGGAAGACAGAGAGGGGGAGAGAAAGACAGACACCTGCAGACCTGCTTCACTGCTTGTGAAGTGACTCCCTTGCAAGTGGGGAGCTGGGGGCTTGAACCGGGATCCTTAAGCCGGTCCTTGCCCTTTGCACCACCTGTGCTTAACCCGCTGCACTACCGCCCAACTCCCTGAGCCTATCTTTTTTACAGATGCCCATTTGAACTTTTGTTATTGTTGTTGTTGTTGTTTTTTGTCACTTGCACCTTACGGGCTCAACTATTCCAACAAATCATCGGAAAGGGGAAACTTGCTGCTGTGGAGGGTGGGGTCAACGTACCCCCCCACACACACATTTATTTCCCTAAAGACTATCCCAGAAGTGTTTACCTAGAGGAAGCCCAACTCTCATACTGGGTCTATCCCTGTTTCCTTTGCCTCATTTCCTGATTAAACAACTAATCTTAATGGCCAAGGAAACCACTTATCTGGGAGAGCACAGGACACTCCCCTGCCTGTGGTTTCTGCTTCAAACCCCAGTGCCCCGGCTCCTCTCTCTCTCCCTTACCCTTTGGGAAATGGTGACATAAAAAAACTCTTTTTGTCAAGTAGGACGCCATCTTGAAGGCTTGCTCTGGCACCCACCCCTCATGACAGAGTGGACAGTAGGGCAGGCTGAGCTCCCAGACGATACCTACAAAGCACAGGACGGTGAAGATGAGAAGGGGGACCGCCGAGAGGAGGAGCAGCCAGCGCCAGCCCAGGCTGGGCATCACAAACACGGCCAGGATGACCTCGAACACCGTTCCGATGGCCCAGAAGACCTGGCACAGGGGAAGGGGTCAGTGGTGGATGGGTGGCAGGTGGGGAGCGGAGGCCCACACAGGGCTCTGTGGCTGCAGTGTCCCTGGAGTCAAGCCACAGTGCCTGCCCACCAGTTTTTCCCTAAGGGATGGGAGGTCTTCTTGTCAGCTGAAGACTGTCTCCATCCCGCTAAGCCACCACTCTGACTCGATCTAATGATTCCTCTAAGTCGCTGTCAGTTGAGTCTGAGGTCTTTTTCCTTACACTCCCTCTTCCTCGCCCTGCGGTTCAGTGACAAAGGCTGCCACCCCAAGGCCCTCCCACCAGAGACTGCATTCTTCAGAAGCCCAGAGTGCCCCCCCCCTTACCTCGATCAGAAGAATGCACTTGGCCCTGGCCTTCATGGGTAGGAACTCTGCATAGAGCGTCACTCTGGGGAGCAGGGGGACAGACAGGGAGGCATGGGAGGTCAGACTGGTGAGTTTCCAGACCGACTTCCCTCTGCAGTGCTCTGTGGATCACTGCCACTGTCAGAAGCTCCCGGCTTCTTGGCTTAGCATGGAGAGCTCCAGCCTCTCCGCCCCAGCCCTAAGGAGCGCTTTCTGGGGTGATGCCCTGGTACCTGTATTTTTAGGTGACTCTCTAGATGCTTTTCAGCTTTCATAAAAGCTGCCACTGAGAGAGTGGGGCTGTAGCGCAGTGGGTTAAGCGCAAGTGGCACAAAGCGCAAGAACCGGATTAAGAATCCCAGTTCAAGCCCTGGCCCCCCACCTGCAGCAGGGGAGTCAATTCACAGGCGGTGAAGCAGGTCTGCAGGTGTCTGTCTTTCTCTCCCCCTCCTCTCTCCATTTCTCTCTGTCCTATCCAACAATGACAATATCAACAACAACTACAATAATAATAAAAAACAAGGGCAACAAAAGGGAAAATAAATACATAAATATAAAAAAAGTTTTTTTAAAAAGCTGCCACTGAATGGGTTATTTATCAACATGCCAATGTCCATGTCCAGCAGAGAAGCAATTATAGAAGCCGGAACTCCCATCTTCTGCATCCCAAAAGAATTTTTGGTCCATATTCCCAGAGGGGGAGAAATGTTAAGGGGAAGATGACCAGAGGGTCCTGAGTCCCAATCCCATCAGGACCCTGAGAGAGAAGAGGGGGAAAAAGGAAGGGCATTCGAAAATAATAAGTATAGGTAAAACTTAGCAAAAGAAGGGTGGTCTGGGAGGTGGCGCAGTGGATAAAGGGCTGAACTCTCAAGCAAGAGTTCCATCCCCAGCAGCACATGTGCCAGAGTGATGCCTGGTCCTTTCTCTCTTCTCTTATCTCTTTCATTAATAAATAAATTAAAATATTTTTTAAAAAGAAAGAGAGAAAGAAAGAGAAAGGAAAAGAAGACAGGGCCACAGGAAAAAAAACCTATAAATAGGGGGCCATGTGGTGGTGCACCTGGTTAAGCACTCATATTACAGTGCACAAGGACCCAGGTTCAAGCCCCTGGTCCCCACCTGCAGGGGGAAAACTTAACATGTGGTGAAGCAGGGCTGCAGGTGTCTCTCTGTCTCTTTCCCTATCTCCTCCTCCCCTCTCAATTTTTCTGTCTATATACAATAATAAAATAAAAATATAAAAAAGAAAAAGGGCATATATATATTTATTTATAGAAGTAATAATCAACTCATATCTGTGATCTTGGGAGAACTACTGAAGTTTCCAGTGGAGGGAATGGGGATGTGGAATTCTGGTGGTGGGAAAGGTGTGGAATTATACCCCAGTTGTTTTATAATTTTGTAAACCACTATTTAAAAAAAAAAGCCACCATCAAGTCTCCGCCATAGAAGAAGGGAAGTAGGGTGGTAGATAGCTTCACCTTGGAAATGCACTCCTATTGCTCAAGCCTGGAGTCTTTTAAAAAAATATTTTATTTATTTATTAATGAGAAATATAGGAGAGAGAAAGAACCAGACATCACTCTGGTACATGTGCTGCTGGGGATCAAACTCAGGACCTCATGCTTAAGAGTCTAGTGCCTTAGCCACTGTGCCACCTCCCGGACCACAAGACTGGAGTCTTAAGAGCCCCAGCCTTCCCTTCTACAGAGGCTCCCCCATCACAGGTCCACAGTCTCCCCCTGACCACACTCCGGCCAAGCATCCCTGTCAGGAGTAGCACAAAGAGCATCCCCCGCCCATGCTGCCCAGTGTCCCACTTGAGGACAGAGATGACAACTTTCTTGTCAGCATTCACGATGACCTTCCTCACCAGATAGGGTCTCGAAACTTTCCATCAGGCTCAACCTGACGCTGTTGACTGGCTACGGAAGAAGGGCAAACGCTAGAAGAAGAAGAACCAGATGGGGGGTGGTCCTGGCAGAGCCCCCCACCCAGAAGTTATCACATTTGTGAGTAGTTAAGTGTTCTGTGGAGAAATGGCCAAATGTTATGCCAACATCCGGACCCTCTACCCACCAGTTTTGTCACCTGTCATCTAACCTGAATGAACCACTGCTAGAAAGGAAGTGAGTAGTGGATGTCTGTTATTCCTTCTCTGCTCATGACACACAGTGCTATGTGTGGTTGATATTCTACTGCACTGTAGAATATCTCTTCACCTCTCCATCCATCCATCTACCCATCCATCCATATGTCCATCTTCTCATCCACCCATCCATATGTCCATCCATCCATCTACTCATCCACCCATCCATACATACATATGTCCATCCATCCATCCATCCATCCATCCATCCATCCATCCATCCATCCATCCATCCACTCATCCATCCACCCAAATGTCCATCCATATGTCCATCCATCCATCCATCCGTCCATCCATCCATCCATCCATCCACTCATCCACTTATCCATATGTCCATCCATCTATCCATCCATCTATCCACCCATCCACCCACCCACCCATTCATCCATAAGAACTTGTAGACATTATTTAATCAGTGGGTTGTAAACACATCAACCATGATCCTTTTGCCCCACAGATGGCTCCAGACACAGCTGGCCGAGGCCTGTCCAAGTCTATTCTTCTCATCGTGAACGAAGCAGAGCTTCCAGATCACTTGTTGACCCCTGTGGACCGATGCTCAGCTTGTCTTCCACTTCCTGTTCCTTCGGCCAGTACCCCAAGAGCCAGCCTGCCCTTACCTCACTGTGCTCAGACTTGGCCATTGTCTGTGGCAGTTCATTGGGAAAACGAGCTTTTTCCTATCTTCCCCCAAAGGCTGAGGATCACCATCGCCCTGAAGGTTGAGCACTGGCACGAGAATGGCCGGGAGGCAGCTGGTTTTGGCACAGACAGATCCCACAGCAAAGCGGTACCTCTGTGCACCACGGACCAGGACAGAAGTGACCTGTGACCTCAACTTGGTGTCTGCGCCCGGAGCCCAGGGCAGCACCGCAGGCAGGCTGGTGAGCAGCTTCATTCTAGATGCCCATCTGGAGGGAGTCCTAGGCGGGCTCCCAGGGAAAAAAGGTGGGTGGCCACCCAGAAAACTCTTCAGGATCCTCTGTGACACAGCTGGCCACCTGGTGTCACAGCTTCTTCCCTGGCTACCTCGGGCGTGTGTCCTGCCCAAGGAAACAACGCCCTCTGCTGGCAACAGCCATGGTGACAGCCAGTCTGCAGCTTAGGAATCTGGTCATTACTGACCGCATTGGGGCTGATTTCTTATTCTGGGATTCTGGTTGGCATTTCCCACATTTTATAGAACTAGAAATATGTTGCCTGTAGTGACTGAAAATAAGTCATCCACAAACTATCTGATACTTAGAGGAAAATATTCGCAGAACTCTTTTCTGCATAAATTTTAAAGACATCTTCAATGAAAAGAATACAATTACAAAGAAGACTAAGGCAAGCATAAACCTATGGGACTACATCAAATTAAAAAGCTTCTTCATAGCAAAATAAACCACTACCCAAACCAAGAGACCCCTCACAGAATGGGAGAAAATCTTTACATGCTATACATCAGACAAGCGGCTAATAACCAGAATATATAAAGAACTTGCAAATCTCAACAACAAGACAACAAATAATCCCATCCAAAAATGGGGGGAGGACATGGGCAGAATATTCACCACAGAAGAGATCCAAAAGGCCGAGAAACACATGAAAAGATGCTCCAAGTCTCTGATTGTCAGAGAAATGCAAATAAAGACAACAATGAGATATCACTTCACTCCTGTGAGAATGTCATACATCAGAAAAGGTAACAGCAGCAAATGCTGGAGAGGCTGTGGGGGTCAAAGGAACCTTCCTGCACTGCTGGTGGGAATGTCAATTGGTCCAACCTCTGTGGAGAACAGTCTGGAGAACTCTCAGAAGGCTAGAAATGGACCTACCCTATGACCCTGCAATTCCTCTCCTGGGGATAGATCCTAAGGAACCCAACACATCCATCCAAAAAGATCTGTGTACACATATGTTCTTGGCAGCACAATTTGTAATAGCCAAAACCTGGAAGCACCCCAGGTGTCCAACAACAGATGAGTGGCTGGCTGAGCAAGTTGTGGAATATATATACAATGGAATACCACTCAGCTACAAAAAATGGTGACTTCACCGTTTTCAGCTGATCTTGGATGGACCTTGAAAAATTCATGTTAAGTGAAATAAGTCAGAAAAAGAAGGATGAATATGGAATGATCTCACTCTCAGGCAGAAGTTGAAAAACAAGATAGGGGGGAGTCAGGCTGTAGCGCAGTGGGTTAAGCGCAGGTGGCGCAAAGCACAAGGACCGGCATAATGATCCCGGTTCGAACCCTGGCTCCCCACCTGCAGGGGAGTCGCTTCACAGGCGGTGAAGCAGGTCTGCAGGTGTCTGTCTTTCTCTCCCCCTCTCTGTCTTCCCCTCCTCTCTCCGTTTCTCTCTGTCCTATCCAACAACGACAACAACAATAATAACTACAACAATAAAACAACAAGGACAACAAAAGGGAATAAATAAATAAAATAAATATTTTTTAAAAAAAAAAGAAAAACAAGATCAGAAGAGAAAACACAAGTAGAACCTGAACTGGAGTTGGTGTATTGCACCAAAGTAAAAGACTCTGGGGTGGGTGGGTGGGGAGAATACAGATCCAAGAAGGATGACAGAGGACCTAGTGGGGGTTGTATTGTTATATGGAAAACTAAGGAATGTTATGCATGTACAAAATATTGTATTTACTGTTGAATGTAAAACATTAATTCCCCAATAAAGAAATTTTAAAAATTTAAAAAATAAAATAAAAGTCATATTCAATGGTCCTAGAGGTGGTGCAGCGGATAAAGTGTTGGGCTCTCAAGCATGAGGTCCTGAGTTCCATCCCTGGCAGAACATGTACCAGAGTGATGTCTGGTTCTTCTCTCTCTCCTATCCCTCTCATAAATAAATAAATAAATAAATAAATAAATAAATAATTTAAAGGGGGCCAGGTCGTGTCACACCTGGTGGAGCGCACACACTACAGTGTGCAAGGACCCAGGTTTGAACCCCTGGTCCCCACCTGCAGCAGGAAAGCTTTGTAAATGGTGAAGCAGGGCTGCAGGATTCTTTCTGTCTCTCTCCCTCTCTATCACTCCCTCTTGATTTCTGGCTGCCTCTAACCAATAAATAAAGAAAATAAAAAATTAAATGATAATAATAATATTAAAAAAAGAAAAAAAGTCCCATTTCACTCCTTGGCTTGGATTAGAGCCTCTTTCATCTTGATGTGCACCCCCCCCATAGAAAATGCTCTTGTGGGGGGCTGGGCGGTAGCACAGCGGGTTAAGCGCACATGGCACAAAGTGCAAGGACTGGCATAGGAATCCCAGTTCGAGCCACCAGTTCCCCACCTGCAGGGGGCATCACTTCACAGGCAGTGAAGCAGGTCTGCAGGTGTCTATCTTTCTCTCTGCTTCTCTGTCTTTCCCTCCTCTCTCCATTTCTCTCTGTCCTATCCAACAACAACAACAGCAATGGCAACAACAATAATAACAACAATGGTTAACAAACAACAAGGGCAACAAAAGGGAAAAAATAGCCTCCAGGAGCAGTGGATTCATGGTGCAGACACCAAGCTCCAGCAATAACCCTGGAGGCATATATATATATATATATATATATATATATAAAATATATATTACATATATTATATATATATATGTAATAAAAAGTTAAAGAAAATGTTCTTGTCAGGGCAGGAGTAGATAGTATAATGGTTCTGCAAAGAGACTCTCAGTTTCCATCCCCCACACCGCCATAAGTCAAAGCTGAGCAGTGCTCTAGTAAAAAAAAAAAAAAGGAAATTACACTTGTCTGACTTTCTAGTGGGGGTTGGCTTTCCCAGTTAATAAAAAGGCAGCTCAGAGCCACCAGTCTGTGCCACATTTCCCGAACCTTCTCCAAACCCCTAGCAGGGACCAAGTGGGCATTAATGATCCATCAGGACCGCTGGGTGCAGGAGCGTAGGAGCCAGAGACAATATCTGTCCAGGGGTAACTGGACTTTGGCACCAGGCAGACTGGACTTGAAACGAGTTTCTCTGTGCGTGCAGGGGCCGGCTGGTGACCTTCAACATGACCTTGAGGCTCAACCCATGGAGACCCCATGTCCCTGAGCTCAGAATCTGAGCTTGCCTGAGACTGGCCTTGAGTCACAGGCTGGAACTTGCTTTGGGTTCAAAGCAAGTGGGTCACAGGAGGCTCAGAGCTTCCCTGGGTTCTCCTGGCTCTGTCCCGAAGCTGTGTACCCCAGCTGAAGGGTAGGAGGGTTGTGGAGAGGACTCAGCTGTGGAGAGAGCTCAGTGCATTTGAGCGCAGGACTTGTATGCCTAGGAGCCTATTATGCTTTTTAACACGTTCTAGGGGAGTGAATCCACACAGGTGTGAGTCCACGACTGAGTAGCTTTCCAGGATTAATTTATTTCATTCCATATTTCCTAAAAAGGGCAGAGGAGAGGAAGGAGGGTGAGGGAGAGATAGAAAGAGAGAGAGAGGAGAGAGACAGCACAGGACCGCTTCACCATCCACAGATCTTTCCCAGTACCATCCGTGGTGCTCTCATGTGATGCCAGGACTCGAACCCAGGGCTTCATGTGCACACAACAGCACATGTGCTGTACTGAGGAGGCCGTCCCCAGCACCCTCCCACCCTCATTTGCTCTGCCTGCTGCTCTCCTGGCCACAGGCATACGGCTAAGGCCCTCAGTCCCGCTTCCGCACTGCCTGACTCAGGCAAGCGATTCCACCCACGGAGTCTCCCTCCCGCCTCCCCACCTGGTGCAGCATCACCATGCCAGCAGCTGACCACAGTACGCCACTCACCTCCCGAAGGGCCGACTGCCCTGGGTCCGAGAAATCAGCCATTCAGGCTCAGACCCCTCATCTTCCAGGTCAGCTCATGCCCCCACCACCACCACCTGGGTCACGTGCGCCTGAAGCCGTGAACCACCCCAGCACTGGGGAGCCCCCCCTGACCCCTCTTTGAGGCCAGCCCTGGCTGCATTTACTCACGACTGAGGGACGCCTCCAATCCCGAAGCCCACCAGGCCGCGCAGCACCAGGATCCAGCTGTACACGGGCGCGAAGGCGCTGAGGATGCCATAGTACAGGGTCCACAGCACACTGATCTTCAGGCCCTGTGGGAGGGGGCTGCGTCAGGCGGCCAGCACCTGCCTAGAGGTGGCCCTAAAGCGGAATCAGGGCTGCACAGGGACCCAGGGCCCTCTGGGTGCAGGTTCCAAGCCCCAGGGTGGGGCTGCAGGGGGCCTTGGGTCTCCCAGTGACCCTGTTCAGTGGACACCCACCCACAGTGTGTGAGGCCCGAGGACGGTTCACCCCGAGTCTGTCACTATTTTTTCATTTTTCCTTCATTTTCTCTACTTTTCTTTCCTTCTTCTTCTTCTTCTTCTTCTTCTTCTTCTTCTTCTTCTTCTTCTTCTTCTTCTTCTTCTTCTTCTTCTTCTTCTTTTTTTTGCCTCCTGGGTTATCACTGGGGCTCAGTCGCTATCGAACAGGCCATGGCCGGTGCGCCGCTATGTTCCATCTCTGGGGAGCCAGAGACGACCCGAACCGCCCCTGCGGCTCCAGACAGACTATGACCCACATAGTCAACGACTGCCACCTCTCCAGATTCAAAGGAGGTCTCGAAACTTGACATCAGGCTCAACCTGACGCTGTTGACTGGCTACGGAAGAAGGGCAAACGCTAGAAGAAGAAGTGCTGCACTACAAATCCACTGCTCCTGGCGGCCAGCTGTTCCATTTTATTGGACAGAACAGAGAGAAATTGAGAGAGGAGGGGAAGATAGACATGGAGAGAGATAGACATCTGCAGACCTGCTTCACCTCTTCACCTCACAGCAGGTTAAGGCATAAGGATCCCGGTTCAAGCCCCCGGCTCCCCACCTGCAGGGGAGTCATTTCACAGGCGGTGAAGCAGGTCTGCAAGTGTCTGTCTTTCTCTCTCTCTCTGTCTTCCCCTCCTCTCTCCATTTCTCTGTCCTATCTAACAACAACATCAATAACAACAACAATAACTACAACAACAATAAAAAACAAGAGCAACAAAAGGGGAAAAATAGCCTCCAGGAGCAGTGGATTCGTGGTGCAGGCACCAAGCCCCAGCAATAACCCTGGAGGCAAAAAAAAGAAAAGCCAGAATTGAGCCAGAGAAATAGCTCGCTTAGATACTGTGCTGCTTTGCCACGTGCTTGACCCAGGTTCGAGCCTGGCCTCCCCCCGGCACTAGAGGAAGCTTTGGCTCTGTGGCCTCTTTCACTCTCTCTGCCACTCTGTCAAACAGGAAACAAAACAAAGTCACTGGTCCACACCTTATTCTAAAATGTAAACTAGAAAGAAAAAAGCAAGAGACAACAATGTGTTAAACCACAGCGACTTCCTTTTATTATCTGGGTGGATTCATATGTCAACAACCACCACGAGTGGCCCAGCAGAGTGACAGCACGGACTGTGTGTGTGTGTGCATGTGAGGTCCAGGGTTTCTATCCCCGGCGCTACAGAAAAACAGAAAAGACAAAACAGAGCATCATAAACGGCAGAAAAGAGCCTCAGTTGTTCTCCCTCTCGTGAAATGCTGTTATGAGAGAGCAGGCGGGCATCAGAGAGATCCTGTGAGCCCTGAATCTCCTGCAAAAACGCCACAGCAACATCCTTCCACCCCAGCCTTTGCGGCTATGAGATTGGTTCCTGCCACACGTAGGTTTTACGCCTTTCCTTAGGCAGAAGGTGACTTTGTAAGGCTGTTTTCCCTTGGAGCCCAAGGAGGCTCAAATCAGAATCAGGATATAATTAACAGAGGAGAAAATAAAAGAAGGAACATCAAAGAACGAGGGGGGGTGGTGGTGGAGGGATGAGGCATCCCAACTGAGGGAGGGGATCCAGCCGCTCTCCTGGGGCTTCCTGGCAGGTGGGTCATCTGGGAGGGTCCTTTGGGGTCACAGCACACAACAGGCTGGCAGCTCTGCATCTGCCCACTGATGCCAGGGCTCTGGGGCTGCCCAGACAGCAAGGACACAGCTGCCAGCTGTCACCCACGAGCAGCAAGCCCCGCCCCAGCTGCTATAGGGTCAGCAGAGGTGGATCCCAGGTCTTTGGGCTTCTCATTAACTGCGCCTGTCGACTTGCAGAACATCTATCCTGCCCTTTGGACTGCTGGTCCCTTCCTTCCTCTCCCTTCCTCCCTCCTTCCCTTTGTCCCTCCCTCCCTCCTTCCTTCTTTCCTCCTTCCCTTCTCCTGTCTTCACATTCCCTCACACTCCAAGTTCTGCAGAGAGAAGCATAGACATTCTTCGTACCTGACTTGCTTGTTCAGTGGTTCACTCAGTAATGAGCATGTACCTGCCGTCTACCAAACACTAGAGCTATGGGTAGATGTCACCCGTTCACCGCCGCAGGCGTGAACTCAACACGCACGCTGTGAACACCTGCTGTGTGGCCAGCACTGAGGTGACTGATACGTGACACCATTCACTCACCCATTCTCTCTGTATGTGCTGGGTGCTGGGTGCTAGTGCATATGGCATTCACTCATGTCTGACCTGCCTGCTTTCTCCTGGGCTGCAACAGACAAGGTGACAGTCAGAGACTGACGTCATGTGACTGATGGTTTTTTGTGTTTCCAGGGTTATCTCTGGGGCTCAGTGCCAGCACTATGAATCCACGGCTCCTGGTGGCATATATATATATATATATATATATATATATATATATATATATATGATAAAGAGAAATTGAGAGGGATGGGGACAGACACCTGCAGACCTGCTTCACTACTTGTGACGCAACCCTGTTGCAGGTGGGGAGCAGGGGCTAGAACCCAGCTCCTTCTGTGGATTCTTGTGCATAGTACGATGTGCACTTAACCGGGTATGCCACCACCCAGCCCCCAGGGCTGAAGGTTGTTTAACCTCAGAGTCAGGACTGGAGAGAGGACTTCCAGCCCAGAATGCCGTGCTTCCAATGAACCTGTCTCCTCTCCAGGTCTGTGATGGCTCCCTGGTACCTCGGGCGGAGAGCATCCATGCTCGGTGCAATACAGCGGCGCCCCCAGCAGGTGGGCCTGGCTGCGTGGAAGAGAACTTGCACCTCTGCTCGACCCTGCCAGAAGCCGCCAACTTAGCACGTGATTCTAAGACCACCAGGCCACCCCGCCTTCCTCCCCAAACCAGCAAACCAAAGAAGAAGAAGAAGAAGAAGAAAAAAAAAAGACTCTTTTTTGCTATCTTTTTCTCTAAGTTGGTTTGACCTCTCTGGAAAACTCGGTACCAGGGAGAGAGCCCAGGGGGCGCCCAAGAGCAGTCCTTTACCGTTTTCCTGCCATGCTGGTCAGAGATGTTTCCCCAGAGGGTGGAGCTGGACATCATGCCGACAAAGACCACCTGTGGACAGAAAGACAGTGACTGGAAGCATCGCATGGCAGAGAAATGGGACAGCAGGTGTGCGCTGATGATGCCACGCCCTTGCCGTGAGGATAAGCTGACCGGGACTGTGAGTCTATTACGATGATGGTTTTATGTTCCAAGGGCTCTAT